>NC_089776.1:29880515-29970515 GCF_040412425.1 Macrobrachium rosenbergii | reverse complement strand
ATCTAACTGCATCATTTCTAATTTCGTAATAAAAGTCTGTAGGTCCTTGGCTAGGTCAATTTGTCCAGTGATATTCCTGATTGTGGGGCATTATATAAACTAGATAAATCTTCTAGTTTATATGGGTATTTTTCTTGTAGTAGTCACTGTCAGTGTCTAGTTAGGATGGCTGATGCTTGGTTGCACTTCATCACTTGTGGTTTGAATTTTATGTTCTGATTGACGACGCACTTTTTGATTATCATTTCGTTGCAACACATCTTTTAAAGACGTTCTTTTAAGCACGCGTTTATCCAAACAACTGTTATGGCCAGGAGTTATCTGACTGATACTGACGGCGACTGGCCTGTAGAAAATTACGTCTAACAGATGGGTACAATATTGTTGTCAATTTTTGTTAGTTTACCAAGATTGATGTAGTCACAGTTTTCGTTTATCATGCTTCCTCAGTGAGCAATTAAAATCAGGGTTTGATCTTTTATTTGCACTGTTGAAGACTTTCCATGCAGTTGTGAACTGAAGAGGCCATGTGAGGAGAAAGGTGCCCCTATCAAATCTCAAGGAAATATTTACCAAACAATACCTGCAGAAGCTGTACCAAGGCCCCATTGCACACCTCAGAGAAAGGTGCCCCTGTCAGATCTCAAGGAAACAGTTACTACCTGCAGAAGCTGTACTGGCCCCATTGCACACCTCAGAGAAAGGTGCCCTATCAGATCTCAAGGAAGCATTTACCAAAACAATTGCAGAAGCTGTACCAAGGCCCCATTGCACACCTCAGAGAAAGGTGCCCCTATCAGATCTCAAGGGAACATTTACAAACAATAACTGCAGAAGCTGTACTTAGCACACCTCAGAGAAAGGTGCCCTTTATCAGATCTCAAGGAAACATTTACAAACAATACCTGCAGAAGCTGTACCAAGGCCCCATTGCAAGAGAAAGGTGCCCCTATCAGATCTCATACCTGCAGAAGCTGTACCAAGGCCCCATTGCACACCTCAGAGAAAGGTGCCCCTATCAGATCTCAAGGGAACATTTACCAAACAATACCTGCAGAAGCTGTACCAAGGCCCCATAGCACACCTCAGAGAAAGGTGCCCCTATCAGATCTCAAGGAAGCATTTACCAAACAATACCTGCAGAAGCTGTACCAAGGCCCCATTGCACACCTCAGAGAAAGGTGCCCCTATCAGATCTCAAGGAAGCATTTACCAAACAATACCTGCAGAAGCTGTACCAAGGCCCCATTGCACACCTCAGAGAAAGGTGCCCCTATCAGATCTCAAGGGAACATTTACCAAACAATACCTGCAGAAGCTGTACCAAGGCCCCATTGCACACCTCAGAGAAAGGTGCCCTATCAGATCTCAAGGGAACATTTACAAACAATAACTGCAGAAGCTGTACAAGGCCCCATAGCACACCTCAGAGAAAGGTGCCCCTGATCTCAAGGAAGCATTTACGCAGAAGCTGTACAAGGCCCCATTGCACACCCCAGAAAGATCATCAACAGACCAGGTAAGGACTGTTAAACTGAGAAGACACTTAACTTACCTCCAGTTCAGCCCATCAAACACGGCATCATTTCAAATGAAAAAGACGGGATGGGAGAGACCGAGAGAAAAAGAGGAGAAGCAAAAGAAGAGTCTCTGGCACCTCATTTCTGATGCTTGAGTGTTGTCGTTTACCCTCGTGAAACCGGTTTACTTATTCAGGAAACTTTTCGACTTGCTCAAAAATCAAGAAACTGCTTCGCCATCCGAGTCTTCGCTGCTGTCGCCGAACTTCTGAACTCTTAGCTTTATTGACAACTTCCATTTCTGGACGTGGCATTTGGAATCTCGAGCAATGAAGTGGAAGAGCTAATATTTCACTGACAAGAAAAAAAAAATTTTGTCCATGGGCTGATCTAGCGTCAGATAGTTCCTCTGAATATACGTAAACGACAAAAGAAAAATTTAGATAAATAAATCAAACCAGTAACGAATACGAAAATGAACAAGGATTGTAACATATTTTAATTTTACTCGTGAAGAAAAAAAAAAATAGTTTTAATTATTTTTGGACTCATATGTGAATTTGCTCCTAGCCGCTTCCTTCTCAAGGATAATCATAAGAAAATTTGATTATTAAAAGAGACAAGAAGTAACGAAACTAAACGAATGTAAATGAATTAAAATGAAAACTAAATTTTAATTTCATTTGAAAATCATGACGGCTTTGCTGAGTTGGGAGTCACGTGAGTTATGAATCTCATCATCTAGTACTCAAGTAATGCTGAATAAAGTACAAAAAAAAAAGCTATCTTTAAATGAATAAAAGAGAAAACTTCATGGTTGTCTACGAAAGTTACTGCTACCTTTAGAGGATACTTCCCTCTACCTTCATCAAAGAATCATGGGCCTGGCGCCGTTCGGAAGACATCAAGAGCCTCAAGTTGCATTTTATGGAGGAAGCTTGCTCATCGGGATCAAGTAACTGAGCATTTATTTTTTTAGTTTTACTTACTTAGTGATATTTTCTTATTATCTTTTAATTTTGTTTGTGAAATAAAAGTATTGATTTCCCAAGAAATGCGTGTAACTGAGCATTTATTTTTTTAGTTTTACTTAGTGATATTTTCTTATTATCTTTTAATTATGTTTATGAAATAAAAGTATTGATTTCGCAAGAAATGCGCGCACTATATCTCTTATCACACTTGACAGTTGCCTCGCGACAATACCATGTCAGTTTAATTACAGCAGAAGTAGGCCATTTTGGTTTATTATCTACCAGAGGGGACACTAGCGATCAGTTTTCAGCAAATCACAATCAAAATATTTTAGAAAGAACAATTCTTTGTCCTTACTACATTTGTTCGTATCTAAATACGAGATATCAATGATCACCACTCAGCTGTTACAAAAATATGTACTGGTATATGCATCGCTCATGTTTGTTTAATGACATTTATCCGAATGGCGGTTCATTTGATCGGAACAGGTTGGAGAATATTCAATCAAAGGTACATTTGAGGATTAATATTCAATGTGTCTTTTAGAATTTTTGGAAAATAGCTTCAAAACGCTTTAAGGAAACCCCGCTTTCTAAGCGAATGTGTCCTTAGACGCTCTGCCGAAAGAGAAATTAATTCCTTGAGAAACTGAGGTTCTCGCGCTCCACCCGTCTCGTCTTATTCACGGCCGGAGTAATTTCCACGACCGCCCATTGGCCATTTTCGGTTCCAAATTCTTCCGTTGTAGGCTTTAATAAAGTTACCATATGAATGTGTAAAGTTATTGTTAACTCTTGGAATATTCAGTTTTCTAGGGATGTTAATAGCAGTATGTTTAATTCTAATATGTAAATCTTACCCAAAACGTTTATAAAAAAAAAATCATCTAAGTCCGAGAGAGATGCGTAGGTGGAGAGGCGAGGCAACAACACTGGTCACTGACGAGAGAGAGAGAGAGAGAGAGAGAGAGAGAGAGAGAGAGGAGAGAGAGGGGGTGGGGGTGGAGGGTAGGGGGTGGGGGCTTTCATATGTATATGAAAATGTCGATCTTCTCTATCGGAAAATCATATAACATGCTTGATAGCTGACCATTCGACGCGCAGTCTCGAGCCATTTCTGTTTATTCATGTTAACTGATATTAATGTGAGACCATATTTTTACCTACTAATGTAATGTATTCGTAAAAAGGCTCATGTTTTCAGTTATGCAAGGCCGTTAATCAAAGGAACGTCCAAGATGATAATTTTCTAATGTACTTCGGAAATATTTTGAAAGTCACGGAATTTTTTTTCTTTGAGGAAAATGGCTACATTATAACGTAATCACTCCAGGAAACAGTTTAGATTCACTTATCCAAGATGTGTAATCATTGTTATGTGGCGATTGTAATTCCTGTCACTCGCGATTCCAAATTAGGAGTAACAGAGAAGCGGCGAACGTCCGAAAGAGAGATGATTTGCAACACGAGAAAGAATTTCTTCCCATTTTCGTGTCACTCAACGCAAATCCAAATTCATGCGAGCGATATCTCGCCGCCTCCCAACTTCCTGAATTCTTGGGACGTGACTGATTGTTTCTTGGAGAGGATATAGCCCTTCTTTTTCCCCCTAACTGGTTTTTATGCTGTCATCACCGAAGGACAAATATATTTGTCTTTCAAGATCGGTGTAGTTTTGTGATTCGTCGACTGACTTCTGTGCACGCATACACCCACACGTATATATATATACATACGTACATACATGCATACATATATATACACACATTTATATATACAGTATATAAATATATATATATATATATATATATATATATATATATATATATATATATATATATATATATGTATATGTGTGTGTGTGTGTGAAATTATGTGTTTGTGTGTGTATGCATATATGTGTGTGATCAGTTATCCGTACCACTACAAAAATAATTGCGGGCTTGGGTATTGAGTACTAGAAAAACTAATTTAAAGACTTTAAGACCAATTACGTGTATTACATCGGCATAACAGAGAAAAATGTAATTGTAAAGAGAAGGGGAGCAAACGAGAAAGAAGGAAATTCTAAAGCATTGCTGTTTACGCAATAAACTCCGGAATGACGATGCGAAACAGGAAGCATCATGAATCACGATAAATCAGACCCCGGGTGTTGCCACGCCATTCGTATAATGGTTAGCCTGACGAAAAACTAGGTAAGTTTGGCTATCATGCAATTAGGTCACCAAATACTCGGAGGAAGCTATCGCTATTATCAATTTTTTTGGGGGGGGAAAAGTCCCTGTCTAAAGGCAGTTTGCATAATGGTGTGCGCATACACAAATCTTGAAACCAGTTTCTACGTTAATATATTATTTGCATATGTAATAATGACTAACACGTTAATAATGTGGGCGTTTGGGTATCCACTATCAGTGCGTTTCTATAGAGCTATTTAGAATATTTACCATACAATTCCCCTCATGCTACTCGAAATTTCATTTAATATTCGCCTTAATGATCAACAAATAGCGACACATAAGACGCAACTGCGAGCTGAAAGGACCTCTTAAAACGGTTTACCTTTTCCAGGACAACGTCACAAGGGTCTGTTATGTGTAACTGCAGTACGAGCCCTTTAATTAATTAAATTATGCATTGCAGCCTTGTCCACCAACATCTACAACACAATACCAAGTACACAATGTGTGTAGCTAAGATGCTGTAGTTCCTTTGATAACGACATTGCCAAGGATGTTCGTGAAAGCGATTATTCTGATGTTAGACTTTCCACTTCCCAATTATTCCCAACTGTTTCATGGCCGTCTGGTACGGTCGCTTCTCCTAATTATCCTTTCATCCTCCTTCTACTACTGCCAATCAGCTTCTCCGTTTTCCGACCCCGAATATTCTGTTTGAATCTTTTGTTCCTCATCGGTCCCGTTCGTCTTTTCTACTTTTCTTAAAGTTAATTGTCATTTCGCCACTCATTTTGCCAATCTTCTCAGTCATTTCACCACTCATTTTGCTCATCTTCTAGACAGTCATTTCTCTTTCCACTGGTCCTCTTTTCGTAAACATTTTTGTAATTCCATCACTTTCAGCTGACGAAACAAATCTGAATTATATTTGGTTGTATTTTGAACTATTGATCTATCCATTTATTCATCTGCTATTCTATTTGTCCATAAAAGCTTCCATAATTCCGGAACTGAATTTTTTGCTCAAAAGAAAAAAGTAAATAAACAATTGAAATTCTCCGAATCCATTACATATGGTCAAATCGTTAAGCTATGATTCCTTATTATGGGAATGAAATATGATAATGGCTTTACGATATTCCGACACAATCACCTGATGAGCCCAGGACCCACAACGCCATGTCGTAAGATTTCACTGAATCTCGTTTAGGCCGTTTCGTCCTAAATATAAATTCTGTGTATACATTCGTGTTATAAGAGATATTCTGTATTTATATATATCATCAACATCACAGTTTAAATTGATTTTGATGAAAAAAATTATACTTTTCCTAATGTTGACGTGAGGATTAAAATTCAGTATTTTAGAATCACAAGTAGTATAGTAAAAAAACGAAATATTGATTACCAAACATCACTTGTTATGCTTGTATAATCCTCCCTGATATAAAATTCCGTTAGATATCAGTCACTACGGTTCGACATAGGCATAGTTTTGGAGATATTTCCGTTTGAAATATATTGTTAATTACTTATCTAATTCATAAAACTCATCTATATACAACGAGCTTTTTTGATGGGGGATTTGGAATATAATCCTTTTGGAGCGTTGGAGGATTATACATTGCATGGAACGGCGATGGTGCGTGATGGCGATAAAACCACCACTTTTATTTAAATCTGCTGCTACACAAATACAACATTGCTAATAGAGAATGTTAAGATATCTATGATTAGAGGAAAAAATAGACATAATTGTTCGTATTTCAAGGTATTCACGTAGAATAGGATCCCCATACTGAAAAAATAAAATACAAAATATCTGGAAATAAAATTAGTTAAAGATAAATAGAAAAAAATGTAAATGTATGCCCATACAAACAGCAACTGAGTATCATAATGATAAAATGTCACAGTAACTGAGTATCATAGTGATAAAATATCGCAGTATTCCACTAAATACACTCTACCATTACTTACTCTCGCGGAAATTCGGACGTGAAAATCAGAGTTATTGTTTGAAAGATAGTGAGAGATTTCTGTTACTAGAAATTATTTCTAAGTCAACGGAAGTTACCAGATGAAAAAATACAGCAATCATATTGATCAGATTTCTCTGAAATATATAGATTCTGCATATTTTCGTTCTCGGTTATAAGGCAAATTTTGTTAGGAAATTTCATACTCATGATGGTTGACATGCTTAATGTGTGTAATTGCTTTAAATGTTCTCTCGTTTTGCATTAAACCGGCCTTATACTGATGGGGGCTATTGCTCTATAGTAGCCCTCGACAAATAATCAGAAACCTTTAGTCTTCTTAAAATGATTTTGTTCTCATTCCATCAGGATTTATTACTCATCCATTTATGACCTTTATGGTTGTTTGTTAGCCTGCATTAATTCTCATCATGTATTCCTTTATACTCAATCCATTTCATCTTTGTTCCCACACAGATAGTTTCCTTGAGAATTGTTCATCTGTTTGCTACGTTACCACGTTGAATTTCTAGGCTGTGTATTTTAACTGAAGTCTACAGTTTTAATGAATATATTACTACATCATTCACTTATGTTATGAAACATCTTTCTTCTCATTCGTCTAACGTTTGTAATGTTTACTTCTGAACTGATGTGTATTAAGCAAAATTTTCTTTCGCCATCGGTAAGAAAATCCAACCTCCTTGTACAGTACCTGTACACTTCTTTCAATTTTCTTTCGTAACAAGCGCTTTCAAACCCTTTTCAAGACCCTGATACTTCTCTTGTCTACTGTCAGTTCATGTTGGATCATCTGTTAATGTATTTCATTCAGTTTTAATTAGGTAGTTTTTTTTTTTTTTTTACATAAAATGACCATATATATATAATGTAAATGAAGAGAGTACATACTTAAAAATCAAACCTATAATGAAATCTCTTGTCTACTATCAGTTAATGTTGGGTCATCTGTTAATATATTTCATTCAATTTTAATATGGTAGTTTTTTTACATAAAACGACAATATACAAAATGTAAATGAAGAAAGTACCTACATAAAAATCAAACCTGTAACGAAATCAATTGTTTTTTCAGTGTACCGCCTCTCGGCAAAGGTACTGGATCCGGCAGTTGAGAACGCCGATGTTGCTCATCTGAATCAAGAAGTTCTTTCCAGTGACCGACCCACTGACTGGAATGTACTTCTCAGCCACCTCCAGCTGCGTCTCTTCCAGGCGCCTTGGTGATGCCAGCTTCGCTTCCGCTATCAACTGAAACATTACAGGTACAAAATTATGGCTCTGATTAACCAAGAAAACCTTCTTATTTTAGAAAATAATTTGTAGTCATCGTTCCTTCTCCGTAGTTCCTTTATTTTGATCTGATATCCCTTTTCCAATGAATTTCCGAAAAGCCAGAATTGTCAATATCAAGAAAACGGGTCATAGTTTTTATTTCTTTGCATCTAATTTCTTTTCTTGCAAAGAGATATAAGAAAATTTGAGTTGAGGATACGAATTGATATTAATTTGATAGTATTTCTGACATTAATCTTCATTTTCCGCATTTCGTTTTTTTATCTGAAGTACAAAGAAAATTAAACACCCTTCATTCTTCTTTTTTGCTATCACAGTTCAGTAGATTCCTATTCTTACCATAGTCATTACATTATCATTAACACAAAACCAAAAATTAGTTACTTCTTACGAAGGCAAAATTAACATTTTTCTTAAATGTTACCTTGATTGAGAAAGGGTGGGTTATTCAAAAGCAGCGTTCCTCCATAATCTCTAATAATCCGGACTAATAATTAAGTTAGAACGACAAAATTCAATATTCTTGGTAATGCAATTGAGGTTCTCTGTAATTACAGGCAGGTGACTATTCATTTCCAGGCATTACAGTATCCTTTTATAATTGAATCTGCATAGCCCCTAACCTATCTCTCTACCCTAATATCTCTCTCTCTCTCTCTCTCTCTCTCTCTCTCTCTCTCTCTCTCTCTCTCTCTCTCTCTCTCAAAAACACCGATTTTTAGGTCATACTCCGTTTTTTATATTTGTTTCGTTGATGTTTTAAGCTTATAATTTCTAATCAGATATGAGTTACAATCTATACCACATGAATAACTACATCATACAAGCCACGATTAAATTCATTCATCAGAGAAAAATATAATGAAGAAAATAATCCGCAATCAAACAAAACTCCAGCTCAGGGAAGAGAGCGATTCAATAAGTTCTCACGTCCGTTGTCATTCAACTCTGTCCAGTCCACAAGTGGGGCGTTGGTCAATACGTACTCTCTCGAGAAATCTTTGCCTGGAAGAAAAGAAAAACGAAAAGAAAAAAAAAGCTCATATCCGATATTCAACGACTGCTCAGTTTCTTATTGGCACTCGACCTCAAGACCTCTTCTGAGAGAGCAGATCCACTTTTGTTTTTTTTACTCAGAGACTGAAGGATGGCTCTGTTCAGTGTCCTTGATAGGTGGTTAATACTTCCGGACATGCATGCGTACACACACGTGTATATATATATATATATATATATATATATATATATATATATATATATATATATATATATATATATATTATATACATACATTTATGTATATATATATATATATATATATATATATATATATATATATATATATATATATATATATATATATATATATATATATAAAGTGTGTTCCTATGGATGTGTTTCATTGAAGATAAAGTCAGTAATCGAAACATCTCAACCGAGTACAAGAAAACGAAATATTTACCAACCTACAGATGCTGCCCTCACCAGTAACAAGTAGGTCTGAGTTACTTCATTATGTTACTGTACACCTACATAATGTCCGGTGTTCTTTATAATAAAGTGCTCATAATCAACGAAGCGGTGTTATAAAAAGCCTGTTAATTCTTCTCTCGAAAACCACCGATATCACATTGGCAACCAACTTCCAACACTGCCTGAAAATCCATATCCATGAAAGTTTTGGCTACAATTTTGAAATAAAAAGAGGTGGAAGGTTTGCTTGAAGTAAATCAAATAACTAGACAATAACTGTGCTCTTAATTCAAAGAGAATGTTGTCGACGATGCATTGAATGGACACGAAAAACAATAAAGATAAACATGGAAAATAAAATAAATTAAAAATCGAAATAATGAACAATTATCATGATCATGAAAATGTTATTGATTAACTTTGTATATGTATGTGCAATATGCTGTACTGTTCTTTCGGGTATTGATACCTCCTATTTCCTCATGCTCAGTCAGTTGATGCAGTACCATAATAGAAAATAATTTTGAAATGTGACCATTTTGAGTTCGATGTTAATAAATTCATATATATTAACAGACACTGAAGCATATGGGAAATTTCACGTAAATATGAATAGAATTTTGAAATAGCCAGACTATGAAAGAACCTGACATAGGTCAAATGACATTTCATGTAAAACGAATTTATTTTGCACATGAAAGGCATGCTCATTTATGTACGAAATACAGAAATATGTTTCTGCGTATATCGCCATTAGGAAATGAAGCTCAGTATTGTAACACCCAATCCTGAAAATCCGCAAATGATTGTCAATCCAAAGCTTTGAATGTTGTCCGTTTTCAATGGAGGAATTCTAGTTACTGAAAATTAGCACCTGTCTGGTAGCAGAGTAAAAAGTCCATAACTATTCTGTCAGATGTCAGCGGCGGATAGACACATTCTGTTATTTACTATTAAACGGTTCATCTGTTTGAATATTTCCGTAAAATCACTGAAAGATTCCAAAGCAAATTCAATGCAACAGAACGATAAAAGTACGCAGTTTTTGGTATCTTTCAGTGCTGAAAATACAGATGTATGCTATACCAATAGCAAACCCCTTGGAATAGCTACTTAGTTAAGAACTATCCCATTAATACTGCAAGCGGCAAGGGTTATATATATGGTTAAAAGTGAGGGGAAAAGGGACTGTATTCAAAGTTAGAATAAAGAAAAATTAGCTAGGGTGAAGAAAAATTCCTCTGAGGATTTTGCTTTCATGTTTGAAGTCTTTTCCTTCCAACCGCCTGTCCTGTTTTTTTTTAATCAAGGCAGAATACCAATTGGGCGCAGAATAACATTACTAAATAAGCCTGACCCCCTCTATCCAGGTATTACTGTGGTAACTGTCCCTATTATCCAGGTATTACGATGCTATCTGTCCCCTTTAACCAGATATTACTGTGCTGTCGGTCCCTTCCAAATATTACTGTGGTGACTGTCTCTTTTATCCAGGTATTACTGTAATGACTGTTCCTTTTATCCATAAATTACTGTGGTGACTGTCCCTTTTATCCAGGTATTACTATTCTGTCTGCTCCTTTTATCCAGGTATTACTGTGGTGACTGTCCCTTTTATCCAGGCATTACTGTGCTGCCTGTCTCCTTTAACCGGGCATTACTGTGCTGTCTGTTCCCTTTAACCAGGTATTACTGTGGTGACTGACCCTTTTATCTAGGTAATAATGTGGTGTCTGTCCCTTTTATCCAAATATTGCTGTGCTTGTCTGTCCTTTTTATCCAGGTATTACTTTGGTGACTGAAAAACATTTCCAATAATATATTTCTATGGCCTCAAGTACATGTAATGGGGTATGATTAACCCGTGGAGTCTATTTTCCACCAAAGTTTCATAGGGAAGGGGGAAAGGGGATGGGGAAGGGGAAGGGGGCGGGGGTACGGGTTTGAAACCTACCCTTTTATCTAAGTTGGGTCAATTGATGTCCACGGGACAAATTTTGTCTTGATCGGTCAAGCGGTTATGATTTCTGTAGCGCACCAGCATACAAACAAAACATACGTACAAACATTCAAACATTCACTTATATATATCTATATATATACATATATATATGTATATTTATATATATATATATATATATATATATCTATATATATATATATATCTATATATATATATATATATATATATATATATATATATATATATATATATATATATATATATATATATATATATGTGTGTGTGTGTGTGTGTGTGTGTGTGTGTGTGTGTGTGTGTATGTGTGTGTGTAAGTGTACCTCGTATAAAACTTCAGATTTTCACAAAAGCTTACGTTACATATTGCATATTGCACGTAAATACAAGACTCTCTCTCTCTCTCTCTCTCTCTCTTTTATACGGAGTCATGGTCTCACACTGTTACTACATCTTCAAATAATGACGAAATATAATTTCGTTCCAGATATTTTCGTGTTTCTTTCTAGTTGCTACTGAGTATAAAAGTTTTATATTTTCACGTTCCCTTAATTTTCTTGAACATTCTGTCAGTTCTTAGCACCAGACTTCAAAGACTCAGGGAGGCCAAGTGTTGAGGCGTGCCGAAGCAGTGACGGAGACAGTCCTTCTCTACATTAAAATTTTATTGCCAAGTCAACGAAGGGACTGGCGCCGGTTTATGACGATTGGCCTGAATCTTTCGCAAGACCGAATGTTTTTGCTTTCATTTTTTCAGGCTTTTAGTTTTGTGTAAAGAAAACTATTTTGCCGGCTTTGTCTGTCCGTCCGCAATTTTTTCTGTTCGCACTTTTTCTGTTCGGCCTCAGATCTTAAAAACTACTGAGGCTAGAGGGCTGCAAATTGGTATGTTGATCATCCACCCTCCAGTCATCGAACATACCAAATTGCAGCCCTCTAGCCTCACTAGTTTTGATTTTATTCAAGGTTAAAGTTAGCCATAATCGTGCTTCTGGCAACGATTTAGGATAGGCCATCACCGGGCCGTGGTTAGATACGCTGTACCGGCTGTACAGAAAACTCGATTACGCCGGAGGAACATCAGCGTATATTTTACTTGTTTTTATTGTAATTTTTATTGGTTTTCATTCATTCCTTGAGGTACGAAAAGTTATTTCGAGTAAACTGTGAAAATTTTATATCTGAAGAATATTTAGTTTATGAAGATGTATTAAATAATGCATCTGCATTCATAGAGTTACTGAAAATTATTAATATTCATTATTAATATAGATCCCAAAAAATAAGCTTTCTATGTGATCTTTGTGGTTACTCTTCCAATTTTCCTCTGCTGTTTTATTCTCGGTCTAAATTCGTGACTTATTACAAATTTTGTTCTTCGCCCAACCCGTCTGTCTAAATTCGTGACTTATTGCAAATTTTGTTCTTCCCCCAACCCGTCTGAGAGAGACTTATTACAAATTTTGTTCTTCGGTCTGTCTAAATTCGCAGTTTTTTAAATAAACTTCTGGACAGAATATTATGCATGCATGTATATGCTTTGACTATTATATATACCCAACCCCTCTCTCTCAAATTTTGTTCATACACACACACACACACACACACACACACACACACACACACACACACTTATTACAAATTTTGTTCTTCGCCCATATATTCGTACTTATATATATATATATATATATATATATATATATATATATATATATATATATATATATATATTTATAAGTGAGAATTCTTTTTAAATAAGCATCTGGACCCTCAATATTAAGCACGATATGCATAATATTGTGCGACTGTAAAGGAAGGCTTTAAAAAATTTATAAATTTATAAATTGTGATTGTAATATGCTTATATTCTTGATAAAGACATAAAGCAATATTTCAGAAAAGTAGATTGGAGTAACTTTAAGAAAATGACAGGTTATCAGTCGCCCTTAAAATATAGGTATATAAAACGAATGATTCCATACTTACCATCGCAACCCATATCGTTTTTAATCGATAGGATAAGTGATATATTCTCTTTAATTGCTATGAAAGAGATTGAAAAGACGATAAATAAATCCATCATAAATATATCGTATCCTGAATGCATTTTCCTCTACTAACTAAACTCGTTAACGAAACTTTGCTAGCTAGTTGCGTGAAAGTCAGCTTAATTTGCTAATAATTCAGGAAAGCAGCACTAATTAGTTTGGAGGGAGAATCCAGGAAATATGCGGTTGGAATGTAAACAGCCGAGTGAGGATCTGATTAATTCCGGGAGTTGTTTGCCGAATAAACATAACAGAGGTGAAGAAACGAGGGCGAGGGTCCTTTGCCCGAGGTCGCTCATGGGAGAAGACGTTCAAGGAACTTACACAGTAGAATTTTGATTAAGTTTATCATTCTTTGAAAGCCTCTTGCGTTGCTTTTGAAAAAAAACCGAGGGTTCCCTTTCAGTGAGAAAAGCCAATTTCATGGTTGCCCAGAACGTTTTAAATTAGGAGGGAAAATTGTGGGAAGAATTTCGTAACGTTTGCGAATTGAAGAAAATCTTAAAAGCGTTTCATATCTTATCAAGGAGATGAAGAGACAGGAGCTTTAGAAATTAAAGTGTGACTAATTAATTAAATGTTATTATCTCTTCCCAGTCAGTGATGGTGAAAACGTCCATTAACCCTACAGTTGGTTGACATACTGTGATGAATAATAGAATAATAGAAGCGTTGACAATATTGGAATCCTAAAAAAATATCGTATAACAATCAGATATTGAGAATATTCAGTAACGAAAACTCTGATACTTGAAATACTTATTGAAAAGTAGCATTATTAGCTTTTTGGATGTGGCATTCAATGATAGAAGTGTGAGGACATTGGTACGTTTATAAATAAAATTCATGGAAAATTGGATGTTTGTGAAAGAAAACTTTTTCTGGCAATGGGCGGCATCGAGGAGGGTATCTTAAATGCAAAATACGGTCAAGTGCGACAGATTCGCTACCAATTTTTTTCAACTCACATTATCCTTGTATGTGATTTACATGCACATGACATATTCTTTCTTTTCGGAACATAGAAAGTTACTGTTTAGAGTTAATCCGGTATGAAATCAACTAAAGGTACGTAATTGTGATTCAAGATAATTAAAATTCTCTAATCAGTGCCACACGCATGGGCATTTAGAGCTTGTGACAATTCAGCCAATTGCCATAAAATCCACTGACATTCAGAGTTGTGTTAATATTAGATAATACTATTGAAATAATGAAATTTCTTGATAGCAGTGCATGACTGCTTGTCAGAGGTCATAACTTTGACTTAGGTAACACGGATTTCAAACCCCAAAGTACTGAAGTTGCAATGATAATCTAAGTGCGTATATATATATATACAGTATATATATATATATATATATATATATATATATATATATATATATATATATATATATATATGTATATATATATATATATATATATATATAATATATATATATATTACTGAGATATATATATATATATATATATATATATATATATATATATATATATATATATAGCCTAATCAGTTTTAACAAGAGCCTTACCGTCTATTACTCATATGCCCCTTAGGTTCAATCTCTGGGAACGACGTTTAATGCTTTATTGGGATTGCTCTTTTACCCAAATACAAGTGGTGTTTTCTTTAATAAAAATGCTGTAACCATTACTAATGGTAACCAGCCGTGTCCTTCGTTTAATTGTTACAGTATCAGAAACCTCATGTTGCATTATGAATCAATTGTTAAGAACGTGGAAAGTCAGATGGAAGAAAGAGAATATGATTGTACAGTAAAAGGAACGAGAAAGGGGTTGCAGCTCCGACGGCACGCTGCAAAGAACCAAGCCTTTCAGTGCACCGCGTCCAAAATCCTAATGACCTCTTAGCACAGTGGCTTTGGAGAGTTTTGGTTTATTAGAAAAGAAAAGTAACGGGAATTTTTAGTTTTATCGCAATAATGCCAAATCTGTAAATTTATTTATGTATGCATATTTCTACTTGAAAATATCTTTGAATATTGTAAAGTGTTACGTGACAAATCTATGGAACAAATTTTGAGACCTGGTTCCTTGTCTGATAAGAGGTTAGATATTAATAAATACTTGTCTAACTGTCTTATCAGACGAGGAACTGGGTCACAAATCTTACTCCATGGAATTATCATGTAAAACTTTCAATATACAAATATGTTTTTATGTAGAAAAATGTAGAAATAAAGTCAAATTTATAGACTTCATGCATTATTCCGATAAAATAAATAATTTCCATTTAATTTTCTCTTCAAATAAACTCTTCGCGAAGCTATTTCGATAGTGACAGTTCCTTTCACGAACGATAAAGCTACGACTGAAAGGAACAGATTACCTTTGATGACTTTGTTCCAAAGTCATTGCCTCTGTTTATATATTTCAGGTTATTTTCATTATCTACTCATCCTTTCATCATAGTCTCCTCTCTTATCTATATTGGTTTAAACAGAAGACTGAAGTGTTACTCAAAGTCGAACGCAAATGGAAGGTCATGTGTTTATAAATGTTAGCATCAGGATTACTTTTCTTAGTTTTCTTGCAGATTTCAACATCTGCTGAATGAGCAAAACTGAGACTTTGATCTCCACCGAATTAGAGGATGGCCTCTAGATATAATCCGGTCCGAAAGGGATTGCACTTCCTTGGCCCAGCCGTAGCTTCTTCCTCTCTTCCACTCAGCTCCCACAAATAACTCACTGTCTTCCAGGAAATCTATATCCTTCCACAGATTCTCTGCATCCCTTTCTGGTTGTGTCAGTCCCTCTGCATTTTGATACGTAATAGATAAATGGTTTTCTTACAAAAGTTGAAGCCCGTTTCCAAACAACACGAGAAAAATAAAGTTTATTTTTTTTTCTGCCCCAGTACTTGTACCCACCAACGAACTCACCCCTAACGAAAATGTCAAAACGGATTAATGCAGATCAACATCTGGTTTTTATATGACCCTGAAAAACGTTGGGCGGTTGGCGTTGAAGTTGATTTCTGTTATTATTTTTTAGATGTTTTACAGGGATATTTTGACGAGACTGAAAAGATTATAGATCCGGACACTCAAAGCAATGTTGATTCAGAAACACTTCCTAGTTCTGTTCCAATTGTTAACGTTGCCGGTGAAACATAAAAATACATGAACATTTTGCAGTGAATTTGAATAGGATGTATTTCCTACCGTGCCAAAACATGCAGGTGAGATGCCAGAACTTCATTTGCGGGAAACGTGCACTGAAACCCACCTGTTATGTGTTATTTGTACGAAGATGAATGAGCAATATTTTTTCCTCTCAACCATCTTTTTCATGTTAATACCTGCGGCTACATAAAGTTCTGAAAACTCCATTACAATCTTTTTGGTTATTTTTATTTTATATCTTTGCTGATTGAAATGAGGCACGTTATTTATTAATCAAGAGGGTATAATTTTCTAAAGGCCAGCTATTATGTATTGTTTCATAATTGTGAATTTAATTTTTTTTATTCTTGTAATAAGTAACTATTTATTAAAACCTTACGAGTTTCTCTCATAGCTGATGGCCTCCAACATCAGAATAATTATCGATTTACCAATAGTAATTAGGGCGTGGAGCTTTTAACGAGTTGTTGAACACAAATGAATTAAAACCAAAATTTACATTTTCACAAGTGATTAATAACACTAGCGACTGAAACTCTTGTTACAATGTCGATCATTCACACAACATCGACAACTTTTACAGGATAATAAAGGTTGACGATGGACTGAAACTTTCTCTCTCTCTCTCTCTCTCTCTCTCTCTCTCTCTCTCTCTCTCTCTCTCTCTCTCTCTCTAGATTTTATCCTGTGACATCTGATACCTTTTACTTGACTGATAACACTCGACTGAAACTCGTGTTATGTCCATCACTCACACAACATCCTCAACTTTTACAGGACAATAAAGGTACAATGGACTGAAACTCTCTCTCTCTCTCTCTCTCTCTCTCTCTCTCTCTCTCTCTCTCTCTCTCTCTTGATTTTTATTCGACATCTGAGTGATTACACCTTTACTGGAAAGGAAAGTGTTTAAGGAGGAAGATATATTCATTCATTAATTCAGTCATTCGATATTTATGAATAGGTTTTTACACATTCTAACAAATCGTGTGGCGCGCTATGTGGGAAAATGTGAATACTAGGTCCAGTATAGGAACTGAAAAATATCCTTTTATCTTAAAATGTTTTTTCAGAAATTTTTTGTTTTATTATCCCGCTCGCTAATAATAATAAGTTCAGCACAAGGGACCACAAATGTCTTTGGAAATATATTGGCAATTTACTTCAATTGATTGAATTTGCAAGCGTTTTGCAGTTTAATTTCCGAGCAGTTGTACAATTACAGGTTTTTTCTCATCTGCAAAATGAATTCGTTCCAATATGCTCCAGTGTCCTCGTAATATAATTGCATTATTTTGCAATTATATTCTTTCATGAATTCTACATGAGATGCCAGCTTAGTCAATGGATGTATCTAGAACAATGATTCAATGAAGTTATCTGAAAAGGAAACATTTACAGACAAAACTTAATCCACTACAAGAGACCTAGTGTGTGTGTATGTTAGAGAGAGAGAGAGAGAGAGAGAGAGAGAGAGAGAGAGAGAGAGAGAGAGAGAGAGAGAGAGAGAGAGAGAGAGTAATTTACATGAAAAATAACCGAAAATGTTTATTTGCCTTCATTACACAACTCATAAAGCATGGAAAAAGTGTAATTTCCCTTTCATCAGCCTCGCTGAGTGCAGCATTAAAACGACATGCTTCACCAAAGACTCACTTTTCCAGCGAGATCTCCTGACCTATGAATTTCCACGTAACCTGCACGCGAACTCCCCTTACATTGCAGTAATCTGCCTCTCCTTTCACAATGTTCCGTACTTCAGAATAATGGCCACTTCCTCTCTAATGGAATGCCATCTGGAAAATGGCGGGAGCTTGAGGGGAGAATCTGAAATGAATTAGTTTTCATCGTCAACATTAGCTGGCCTCCCTTATGAAGAAAGGAGCAGCAGCTGTGTTTTCATTCACGCAGAGCCCAAGTGCAATCCATTATCTCTTTATGAAGAACATAAGATTGTAATGAGAAAGGAGAGATTACATAAATAACCAAATGAGAATATGTCGAAGAGGACTCGGTAAAAGTACAGCAAGTATGCATTTTTGACATGGGTAGGTTTTATGGACTCTTATAGCTTCTTGTACTGCATCGTTCTGTTATTGCAAGTCATTAGGGTGGCATAAATGCAAGGTCAGTCAGGTAACTCCCATTAGATATAAAACAATTTCACCCAATGCGATAAATACTGTTTAGGAGATGAGACTGAACTGATATCAAGCGGTGCATTAAAGCGAAGAGGAACCTCAAATAAAAGTGTCAAAATCCCTGGCTGAAGTAGCTGAGGAGAGCAATTGGAGGTGAATGAACTGTAACAAAGTTTTCTAATGTTATTCAGTGACATTGACGAAGGTAGAAGAGGTAGAGGTAGGCCAAAGGAGACGTGGTTGAGGTCAATGAGGCGGGAAGCAGGAGACGAGTGTTGGGGCGATCTTGAGGAGTTAGCCCAGGACAGAATGTGGTGGCTTGGGTTCATCGAGGCCCTATGCATCCCCGTGGGTGCCACGGGAAATGATTGATTGATTGATTGAATGAAAAAATAAGATTAGCCAAATCGCGTTGTTTAGAACAATGTTTGAATAATTATGGTTAGTTAATCTCAGTGTCAAATGATTTAATATAGGGGCTCAAATGGCTGTAATTAGATGAACAATAGGGAAGCTACTGACTTCGCTTCCAGATCTTTCCGATTTCCGGGCAGGAGTCGATTTTGCTGGAAAGGAAACTGAATGAGAACAATTATTATCCTTTATTATGGTACGGACTTAGATAAGGAAGAGATTTTGTGATCATATCTTTTTCTCTTTTTATATATATATATATATATATATATATATATATATATATATATATATATATATATATATATATATATATATATATATATATATATATATATATATATGTATATATATATATATATATATATATATATATATATATATATATATATATAT
Source organism: Macrobrachium rosenbergii (assembly GCF_040412425.1). Lineage (NCBI taxonomy): Eukaryota > Metazoa > Arthropoda > Malacostraca > Decapoda > Palaemonidae > Macrobrachium > Macrobrachium rosenbergii. The sequence continues at coordinate 29,950,938 of NC_089776.1, read as the reverse complement.
ATATATATATATTATGTATGTATGTATATATGTGTGTGCATGTATGTATATGTGTGTGTCTGGAGTGTGTATCTGTGTGTGAAATCTTGGGAATTGTATAGGAAATTTTTTTACCTAGAGACAGTTCCTGCTGTCATCAGGTTTTTGGTCCTAACTATAAAATTTACAGTACGGAATAAGAAATTAATAATAACCATTCCCATTCCTAAGATATTTTGCTTGTTAGGTAACAAATAATTTCTGTTCCCCATATTACCAAAAACCTACCAACAACCTACCACATATACTGAATTCAGGCCATTCTAAGATCGTAAAATCATATGTCTTATACTTTTAGGGTATAACCAGAGGATTCATCTGTGCAAGTGCTAACTACAGATCGAGACTAATTGATCTTAAATTCCCTCAGAAATACTTTTAATTAAGAAATTATTCCTAGAACCCGACCGAATAAACTTTCATTTTGATGTGCTGATTGGATTTTCAGGCTACAGATTTCCCCCGGGAATTTTCATTCAGTCTCTAATGAAACCCTTGATGGGTTAGAGGAAGGAAGGAAATGGCTATTTAATTCTCCAGGGGAAGGTAGACATGAAGAATGCGATTCAACACCCGAGTAGAATGTGTTTATGGGCATGGGAGGTCATTATATCATAATGCCCTTTGCTATCTCGTGTCTTTATTGCGTCCATTTGTAACTGCTCACCCAAATCTCTGGCATACAATATACACACACATATACACACACATATATATATATATATATATATATATATATATATATATATATATATATATATATATATATATATATAATCACGAAATACAGAAGTAGGTGCCATGTTTTACTGTATATCTGCTCTTAATCATATCTTCCAAGGCTACCTCTATTCTCTAGAGAACTGATTTTTAAGGGTCATTGCTACTTCCTATCGTTTGCTTTCTGTTCATTTTCATTTTTCTTCATCATCAGGAAACGTTGCCCTAATTAGCAGTAATACTCTTTCAAGAGCTGTATGAGATTAAATTGGCTGAAGTTTTACAGGTCTAAGTTATAAGTTTTAAGCAAGCATCTTCATTCATTTCCAGACTAACGTCTTCATCCTACATGCTGTCAAGAATCTGGGACACAGAAGCAACCCTGAAGAACGCCATCGACTAACAAAAATTGAAGACAAACAAACCAGTTGAACAGGTTCTCGCGCCAGACCAGAGGTACGGTTTTATGGTCATTTATTAAGTAGTAAAGATAATGTAAGTGTAGGATATCTTGAGACCGGAGTTCTTAACGATAAGGATAAGATTTACAACACTGATTTACGTAACTAGGCCCAAATTCAGTGAGGATGGAAAACGCTATCGCTAGCACAAAGCTTGTTAGGTTTATCTACCTAGAAAGAAATGAGGACAAGGCCAGGTTGTCATACCTGGAAGAGAAAGTAAATAAACCAATTTAGAAAAGAATGGACGAATTGGTTAGCCTTTAAAGATTTCGAACTTTATACTGATCCGAGTTTACCGAGTCCTTATAAACGAGTAAAAACACTCATCCATTAATGGCATACGTATCAGGCAATTAAGGGATAAAGGCAAACGGTCTTAATATGCGTTATGTCGCTCACTTCATGTTTCCTCTCAACAAAAATTTCTTTTTCGCCCTCCTTCCTACATTACTGAGAAAACAACCAAACTACATCGTAAGTGCGTTCATAAAAGCAACCACACACATTATCACACGCGGGCACGCAAATAAACAAATAAACAAATCTATGAAGAACAATGTACCGAGAAATAGGGTGCAGCGTTAACATGGACAAATCAAGTTAATGCCTCTTCTCCAATCTCACAAAGTAGCCTACTTATAACAAATCTGTTTACAGACTCTAAGGACCTGCCAACACTCGCTTGCCTCCTAAATGAATGTTGAAGAAGAAGAAGAAGCGTCGCCTTTATTTACCAAGATGTTTCAGCTCCGTCTTCGTTCGAAGCCTTCTCACATATTACATAAGATATTCTGTCATCACTAAGAGGCCTTTTCAAAAGGGCAAGACGTTGTACCTTTGAGTATTATTTGTGGTATAAATTATTCTCCCGTAATCTAATTGTCTCTCTCTCTCTCTCTCTCTCTCTCTCTCTCTCTCTCTCTCTCTCTCTCTCTCTCTCTCTCTCTCTCTCTCTCTCAATGATATCATACTCTAGGGTATATGAAATTTAAGTGTCCTTCAGTATTCTAAGAATGTTTTGTTTTTGCGGTAATCCCCAGCGGGCTTGTACTAAACACGTCATAAGGTGGATACCTAAGTATTTTGGGCGTGGTTAACATTGAGATTATTTTCAAGAAGATTCTATGGTTAGTTGTTAAGATATGGCGTGACGCTTTTTTCAGGGAAGGTCCCGAGCCATAAGAGGGAAGGGAGAATCTCCCTAAGAATCACAAACAGCTGACGCTTTCCGATGTCAGATTACATCTTTTGTGGTGAGATAACCTCTCAACATAGGAATTGATTTTTTTTTGCAAATTTTTTACTGTTATATCCATTTTATTGCCAATCTATCGTATTTTCAAAGAAAGTTTCTTTAATTATACTTTGTTTGCTCGGTTTTGATATAATTTTTGCTGTGTGTGTGTGTCTGTGTGTGTGTGTGTGTGTGTGTGTGTCAGGAAAGACAATTGCATTTCTTACCATGAAAGCAATTTCTAATTCTTCTAACATATTAGGTTAACTGAAAGCACTGGGGTATTGATGTCTAATACGAAGTTGGAACTGAGTAATAGAGATCGCTGTGGAAGTCTCCTCAAATGTTGTTACCAATAGCAGTGTCCCTCCAGCCAAGGCTTCTTATCTTTCCTTCCTAGTCGTCAGCTATGAAACGTTTGGTCTCTTGGCAGTTAACGAGTCAGAGAGCTGTTAATCAGCCCAGTGGTCTGGTTAAACTAAGATATACTTTATTTATCCTGTAATGTTGAGCCATTCAAATCGACAAAGAATGTTCTTATTGAAATAAATGAAACTTCAAAGCCGAGTTCAACCTAGGATTATACAAAGACCATGATGGGCGTAATGGTTTAAATTGTAATAACGTCAAATGAAAACTTTAAAAAATTATGTTCTCTCTTAACTCTCTAGGCTTACAGTGGAAGTGGTAGGGTAGCGGTCGGCTGCGTAACCAGTAAAATTCGCTTTGATACCAGCTTAGGATGTAGAAAGAATTTTTTTTTTCAAATTCAGTTACTTTCGCAGTCCTGTGAAAAACATCCCGATGAATTGTTTTATTGTTTTATATAAATAAAAAGAGAAAGTAAAACAGAATGAAGCACAGTCGGTTTATCGAGATAAAATAGCCTCATATAATAAAATCATCAACGTGCAGTTCTTGAGACTACACTGTCCACTTTGACATCAGGCGATGCCTCAGGCAAGCACGTTCTCTCTCTCTCTCTCTCTCTCTCTCTCTCTCTCTCTCTCTCTCTCTCTCATACTCACACAAACACACACGCACACAAATAAATAAATAAAAGAATAAACAGTAAATAAATAAAATGAATAAACAGTGTATGTTACATATATATATATATGTATATGTGTATATATATATAGATATATATATATATATATATATATATATATATATATATATATATATATATATATATATATATATATATAATTTCAAATTCAAACACGTTCAAAGCAGTGGGTTCATGTTTCACTTTTGGGTTACTAATCCCATTTATAAATGATCTGGATCAGACTGGAAATGAATCAAAAGGTCCTGGAAGATAACACTCTGGTTGCCTATTCCAGAATTAACAGTCTTGTTACCCATCTTGCACACAGATTTCCTCTTCCATGAAATGTGCACTAAATCAATACTGATACGTGTGTCCTTGGCTATCTGATGGACAGCATAACATGTCTCCAAAACTGTATGATAAATCACATTCACTTGTTCTTCAGTGGTTAGTGTTTTTGGATTCTACGACCAGTGCAGAGGAGTAGAGTAGAATATTTTAAATTACAATATAACTCTCATGAAACTGTTGAAGTTCATTATCTTGAAATGTTGGACATTGAATCCGATTATAATAATATTAAGGATGAGAATTTTTTCGGGAAGTCAGTTCTATACAGAGAGAACATTTAGTGACAAGACAGATTTTACTCATATTCCAAGATATCTCCAACACTAATTACCAGACATATTGCGAGTCGAAAAGTCTGCATCGAAAATTCGCGACGGACTGTCTCAGTAATTAGATTACATGCAAAAAATGACAATGAATTTGCAATTCCTAATTCCATTCGCAGTCTCTTTGGTGATTATATCATGTAATACACGTCGTCGTTATAAATGCATTAATAATTCTTTAGATTAATTTTATAAAAAGCAATTATAAAAAAATGTATTTGGATTGTCAGTGGTGTAACAATCTGTTAATACTCGCGCAGAGTGATTATGGAAAAAGTATTTAACAACAAAAGCTGGAATCTACAATATGTTCGAATTCATTTGATTTTCACAATCTGTTTACTCTTGATCCAACAGAATGTGTATGACTGCATAAAAAAAAGCGAGTATGACATGACACTCGGTATCTAACGGACACCTCACGTCAAGTTTCTACTCTCAGATTATATATATATATATATATATATATATATATATATATATATATATATATATATATATATATATATATATATATATATATATATATATATATATATATATATAAGAGTGTCTCTGACTCTCTCTCTCTGCCTTCCTCTAGTATTTAAATTCATTACATGAAATGAATTTGAAGTAAAGAAATCACACATTTTATCTTGACATGTGTCCTTGAAGCGACGTTTGGTTTTTTAATCATAGTAACGGTGTGACTAGCGGACCCCGCAATCAGTTGCAATCTCCTTATATGGGAAGTCTCCTAATTGGGGGGGTAGCTTTTGAAGGCGTATCCCCCGCCCTACTAACCCCTAAACATACTTCGGGGAACTTATAAATTGAATAACCCATTTCTCTTCCTTATCTAGAATCTTAGATGTACATTTCATGACACTGAATTTATCTTCTGTTTACTATTCAATTTATTGGCAAGTAGGACTGATCGAGTGCAGCATTACTTAATTTATTTTAACGATATATTTCTCTTTTATACCTAGAAGGATGATGCATAAACGTCAGGAAAAACAAAAGGAACGTTATTAACGGGAACTATATATTTTTATTAAGCAAAACCCTCGAATATTATACATCATAAAGTAAAAGTAAAATGGAATATTAGAAGGGAACTCCCCTGTGTATATTGCTGAACCCCATTAATAATATACGCAGGCCGAAGTCATTCATGCATTCGTGCTTTTGAATAGTCACCATTACGCTGGGCAATCAGTGTCACTAATTTCATGGTAAATATGTAATCCAGGCTTTTACAGTTAATAAAATTTTAATGATGGAAGATTTTGTGCGTCAGATGAAAGGCTACAACACTCATAACTGGAAAAGAATTTAATTGAAATCATTAGACGGAAAATTATGTTTTGCCTGCAACAGCAGCAACAAAAATCAACAACGAGAATCACATTTATAACGCGAATGCATAAATTACTATTGTCCCTGGTCAGTGGCGGCCGTTCCTAGAGGTTTCCGTGGGAGCGGAAACCTAATATTAAGCCTCACACGCAGCAATTACTCCGAACAGTTGAATGATGAATAGCAATAATTAGGGCGCTGTCTTCCAGCCAGTTCCTCTCTTGTTCCTCCAGTTGTTCTTCGTTTCTCAATTCCTTCTTCCCTTTCCTCAAGTTTTTGTATAAATGTAAAGGTATATGAATGTTCTCATCCATGTTTGTATATTTTAACAGTATAATGAAAATGAATAGGGGTCATTTTAGACTCTTCAGCATTTAATCTTGAATTCATAACTCAAAATATTGTTTGTTCTTATGTGAAAACCTTTCCTGTAAACGGAAGTGGCTTTACAGAAGAGACTAGACTAACATTATTGCTACTTGCATCCTTTCCAAATCGTGGATGAACTCCTGAGCTGAGAAAATCCACATCACCTACTTCACACAATTACAGTGAAGGCTTATCAGTAGCACGTCGAATGCCTTTAGGTATAATGCAATGTTCTTAATATTACAAATATCACTCGAGACTGATATAGGTACTGTCAGGTAAATCTATCGAAAGGTAAAAATCTAGACTGATATATGTACTGATATATATACTAATATAGGTACTGTCAGGTAAATCTGTCGAAAAGCAAAAATCTAGGCTGATATAGGTACTGATGCAGGTATCGATACAGGTACTGTCCGGTAAATCTATAGCAAGGCAAAAATCTAGACTGATATAGGTACTGGCAGGTAAATCTATCGCAAGGCAAAAATCTATCGCAAAGGCAAAAATCTAGACTGATATAGGTACTGTTATGGGTACTGGCAGGCAAAAATATCGAAAGGCAAAAATCAACTTTCAGCGTAAAAAGTTGTTGTCTACTAAGGGGTATTTCTTCCACAACCCTTCCATAGGCAGTCCTTTCCAAATAGGGCAAAGCAAGTGCATAACCCAAGCCACTGAATAACCTACTCTAATGTGCCTGAAATCGAATACATTTTCAGCCAAAAAACTCCATCTACGATTCAGAGGTTAAAATATTGCAGTGACCACCGCCTTATCTTCTTTGAGGTTACCTTCTGTTGGGCCTTATATGTTATTACTGAAATATTCTCTTCATTATTGAACGTTTTCAGAAATCTCCGTTGTGTCTCAAGCAATGTATGATGAGAACACTATCTTATTCTACTCTCTTCTTTCGAGGCTCCAAGTGTAATTATTTTTTAGCTGTCCTCGACTTCTTTAACGCATACCACTAATCACCAGAATTTCACATTTCTGGCATTTTTTCCCATCCTCAAAGTTATTTCTTATTTTGATCTAACTTTGCTTTTATTCTTTTTGATAATCCATCTTCCCCGTCTTTTATTTTTAGTGGTTTCTCTGGACTTTCTCTTCCCCCTACTTTCTCTTCATGAATAACGAGCCAAAATTACAAAATTCATTTATTATCTTTCTCTTGATATCGTCAAACATGCAGACTTCCTGGCGCAAGTAACTCCTTATATCATAAACAGCTTTGTTCATCACCTTTATTGCCACTGATAATTTATAGTTAGGCAAACGTACGCATCTCTGTTTTAATTACTGATGGGTGTCAAATATGATAACTGTTTCTAAGGCATTCATTTTATATAAAAGTTCAAACAACCATGAGGTAAAAAGTTTAACCAGATCACTGAGCTGATGAACAGCTGTCCTAGGGCTGGCCCGAAGGATTAGACTTATTTTACGTGGCTAAGAACCAACTGGTTATCTAGCAACGGGACCTGCAGTTTATTGTGGAATCCGAACCACATTATAGCGAGAAATGAATTTCTTTCACCAGAAATAAATTCTGAGAAGCAACAACCCAAAAGCAGACTTCTCATTGTATTCCTGAAATCTGCTTATCTACAAAGTTTACGTAAATTTCGTTGTCAAAGAATTTTTTTAGACTTATTCTGTACAATACTGTTAATTGTAAGCCAATATTACGCCCCTCGAAATGGAGATAACACTACGACGGTTGCTGACCTGGGTGATAACGGATATTCTCTCTCTCTCTCTCTCTCTCTCTCTCTCTCTCTCTCTCACACACACACACACACACACACACACACACACACACACACACAAACCCGACACCAGCCTTTTTGAAGCGCAGCCGGTATTTACATAATGTGGTGAAACGAAATTTAATCAACATGCCTAAACTTATTACAATAGTAAAGCTTTCATATTTGTAAAGCTGAAACAAGCGCTGAATTTTATCTCCGCCGCGTTATCACGAAAAATGCGCGCCATAATTATAAATGAATGAATTTATTGTTTAATATTTCGATGCGTTTGAAAAGTGTTGCTGTTGAGGATTTTCTCTAAATCCGGCGAAAGGTCGGAGGACTAATTGGCTTCGTGTGTTACTGGTAAATGGACGGAAAACTCTCGAGTTTATTTATCATTTCTGTAATGCCTAATGAAAGGTGAAAGCTGTTGGCCCGTACTGAATTAGTTTAATATCTATTATGTTTTTGGTTTTATTTTACTCGATTCATGTTTGGGACAAAAGTAAATATTAAAGCCAAAACAATTATTATGACTAATAATAAGGCATAGTAAAATGTACCGCTCAAGCGTCAGTTTAACTTGTTCATTTATAGTGTACCCCTTATGTTTTTAATCTCTTCATAACCTTAAAAGTTTTGTTTTAAATAACTGTATATTAAGAGCATAGGCTAATTATTATATATGTTATAGAAAATCCATATATATATATATATATATATATTTATTTATTTATATATATATACATATATATATATATATATATATATATATATATATATATATATATATATATATATATATATATATATATATATATATATATATATATATATATATATATATATATAAACTGTAAATGTAAATGGGGGTACCAGTGTCTGTAGAGGTGAAGGAAAAGGTTACTTGCAACCTTCCATCTGCCCCAAACTGTACTAAATTTTTACCCGTTTACTTTACCTCCGTTGCGCTTCCTTTCTTCAATGTTGCTGTCCAGCCACTCCAACTCCCTCCTTTCACTAAAGTACTGAATGGCATGAAGTACCCCGTGCTTGGCTTCCTTTGCCTGTGTTCAGTTTTAATTTTTTTAAATTTTTGTGTTTCCTTCCCTGAGAGCATTAAAGAAATAAATTGACTGTGCAAAGCTTGTAGTAATTTGCATGTTTTTCATGACTTAAGACTGCTTAATTACCATCTATGAGCAATGGGAACTCAGAATTTTGTATGGTATATCATATTCTCTACGCCAAGGTCATACTTCGAGGTCAGAGGTCAAACAGAGTTTATCCTTGGCCATAGCTATAAATTGTGTCAGATAAGAACTTCATACTTGGCAAGAATACTTCACCAATAAAGTAGATGTCTATACGGAAATTAAGTACAAGGTCAAGGTCTATTTCTCAGAACAGTTTTATCAAATGTTTCAAGTCTTAATATCTTGTATGTGGTCCTCCTGGGCCTCTGCAGGCTCATAGGGCAGGTGCTGATCTCCTGTTTCTTAGGCTGACAGCCAATGGGGGGACAGGTCCCAATGCCTATGACAGGTGGCCAGTGTGTCGATAGACCCACTGTTTAACTTCCCATTCTTAATTGGCAGATAATTTAGTTTATTGTTCTTCCGGTCAGTCTGTCCCTCATGGGAACATAGAGGGAAGGCATTAAAGCCGAAATGCGAAAGCCTCTTATCCGTTTGTGTGTTTTATTCACAAATGCAGAAATATAACTTATTAATAAGCCTGTCTTCCAGGGTTAGGATACAGGTCAGCAACTGTTCTTGCAAAAATTGGCTCATTTTGGTTCACGACATATATATTCTTTTAGATCTGTTAAAATGTTTTTCGAAACATAATTGACTTTTTAGATAAGGTTTACTTCCAGGATTTCATTCATGGTTTTCCCCTCATCGAAATTTTCATAGATTTCGTCATGTAACCTGGCAATCTTCACTTTAAAATAGAAATAAGAAATTCACTGAAAACTGACTTTAGATATGAAATTCAACTTTATTATCGTACCTCAGCGTATATGATATCATTATATATAAAATTTGTAAAAAAAAATCTACATTGATTGGTCCTTTGCAAAAGAATATGCCCTTTCAGTTTCAGTCCGAATGGGAAGGAAATGTACATATACGTAATAAAATCATGTTAATCATTCTTCGCTGCATCAAGTGAAAAGAATGATTCTAAATGACTTCATGACCTTTGCCGTTTTCACAAAATTCTTTCATATTAATCAAGCAGGCTACAGCCACCAACACTGTAGAAGATTTACACGTGTATTAAATGGAACGCTTTTGAAATAATTGCACGTAGGGAGGATGGCAAAGAGAGGTGGACAGACAAAACACAAACACACACACACACATACACACACACACACACACACACACAGAGAGAGAGAGAGAGAGAGAGAGAGACTAGACCAGTGATTGCCATTTGCTCTCCCTGTGTTGTGGCAGTGATCTGTCACAGTGAACTAATTTTGCTCGACAGCACCAGCTCTTCGTAGGCCTAATTCTTGACATAATTGCACGTAGGGAGGACGACACGACAAAGGCAGGTGGACAGACAAACGGGCAGAGAGAGAGAGAGAGAGAGAGAGAGAGAGAGAGAGAGAGAGAGAGAGAGAGAGAGAGAGAGAGAGAGAGAGAGACTAGACCAGTGATTGCCATATACTCTCCCTGTGCCAATGCTCTGTCACTGTGAACAAATTTTGCTCGCCAGCACCAGCTCTTTGTAGGCCTAATTCTGACAAATTGATGAACACGATGTAAGACTTGTTTCTCATCCGTGACTGAAAGGAGGTACTGATTACAAAGGAATAATCAAGATTCTGTGCCGGTATTCCACTGTTATTAGTTTTAATAATTCTCATTTCATGTTATTTATTGAAATCACAGATGAATAATGTTTGTTAAATGCATAGCTTCTAAAAGAGCACAGTAAAGTAAAATCTTTTTCAATTTCCTTGAAGATATTCGCTTATACTAAATATTCGGGAGTTTAATATATACAATATATATATATATATATATATATATATATATATATATATATATATATATATATATATATATATATATATATATATATATAAACATGTGTATGTGTGTGTGTATGTGGTATCGAATTTTCAGAGAGGATATGCATGAAATTCCCTCTCCAACGGAAACAAAGGGTATGTTGAATGTGTATCAAGATAAACAACATCTCTTCCGGTCGCTCTGGATTGCTTTTGAAACGTGTCCTCTGTTGTTTCCAAAAATATCTTTTTGATGACATGGCGGAATGAACGAGGTCCCATTGTGCAACGGTTCAAGGGTGAATGCGAACTGTCTATGAATTTGTAAAACAGAGTTTGATGAATGGAACAATTGTTATGTCCTGATTAATGGCCCAGTGTCGATTGTTTGTTCGTCCGTTGGTTTTTTTTTTGACTGTTGCTTTGTTTTTCTCAGGTTTGTTTTTAGTGAATGGAGAAAAATTTATATTCTACGTGGGTTTTCTTTTTCGATGCTCTGTGGTACCGGAATATTCTCCTTCATGAGAAATTATATAACTGGAAAAAATCTCTGTAAGTTCTAATAAACGTGCTTAGAATTAAATCACGTTTCCTATTGTTGCAAAGGCATTGCTGTAAAAACACCATTTAAACGTTCAACGTTACGTTACATTCAAAAGTTTGAAATACCTACCCAACATTAAGTCCTTTTGTAGAGAACTGGCTCTTCGTTGGGCGAGTCGGTAGAGTTGCGGGCTAGCACTCGCTAGGCCCGAGTTCGAGTGCTCCGGCCGGCTAATGAAGAGTTAGAGAAATTTATTTCTGGTGATAGAAATTCATTTCTCACTATAATGTGGTTCGGATTCCACAATAAGCTGTAGGTCCCGTTGCTAAGTAACCAATTGGTTTTTAGCCTCGTAAAATAAGTCTAATCCTTCGGCCCAGCCCTAGGAGAGCTGTTAATCAGCTGAGTGGTCTGGTAAAACTAAGGTATACTTTTTTTTTATAGAAAATTGGGTAACTTGCTATTTGTTGAAAACCATACTAGGTAATTCCAAGGATATATCTATTAAAATACACCAATAACTTTCGTATGTGACGGAGAAGCCTACAAAGAGTGAATAGCATAACCTTTATTATTTTTTCTTGCTGCTGATTATAAGATCCATAAAAACAGATAAATTGGTTTCTTTAATGAAATTAAAGAGCAACCCATGAACTGTGTATATTTTTTATTTCTTGTAAATTTGGTTGCAATATCTGAATAACTTCTCTGTTAGCCCAGGACTACAAAGCCTCATGATTCTAAATTTTGGAAAGTCGGCCTCTGATACGACAGTTAACGTTAGGTAGTAAATAATCAAATTCAAATTCCGTGTCCATCAAAGGTTGAAAAGAAGCAATTAATTGCTTTATCCTTCATTTTCACAGAACACAAAATTTGTCTTAAAATCTCAAAACATTTGAAATATATTTCGTCATTCAGAGCATAACTAATATTTGGTGTCAAAACTGTTTCATCTTGGCCCAAAACATCGCTATTTATATTTTTTATATTTACGTACCTTCCAATTTGTGGATCTTCCGTGCTTTGTGAGAATCTAAAATACGTTTATCATTGATGACATATGTTTCAATTATATGCAGTTCTCTCAGTTATACTGCAAAGCTTCATTTTGATTTGAATAATCTAACAGGTATTGTTCTTGCATTTAATTTGTTTATTAACTTACTATAACAGTTAATAACAAGTGATTACTTTTATTCTGTTTGCGAGTGCCTAGCTAAAACAACTGAAAGTTGCTTGATTTCCTTTACAGCGGGAAAATAACAAGCAAAGAGGAAAAAGTGTCTTACAGTAATTCGAATAGGTTTGCAAAGGGCCTCTTCCTACTATTTTTCATTTTCCATTTTTATTCATTTTCCATTTTCCTCTCAGGTCCTTCCTCGATATAGGCTTCCGCGATGCTTAAAAACATTAAAACTACCTCATCTGTACGTATTTTTTTTTCTGGTAAACTAAAAGAAGCGATTTAAAATCTGTATGGTCTTTTACAACAAAATAATGGACGCCATTAAGGTATTAAATCCCGCCATCTACAAGACTTAAAAAAATGCACATTTTTTCCTCCTAACAAAATGATGGCAGCCTGTCTTACAGAGCAGCGTAATTACCATGACGATACCTCAACTTGAATCTCGAAGAAGAAAAAAAAAAAATGCCCCATTTTCTTCGCATTGCTCGCTTGCTCATAATCCCTCCCTTTACTAAAAAAAAAAAAAAAAAACCTTCATATCCCAGACAGCAAAATTCATTCCCCTTCCTTTTACTAACGCGGTAAGGAAACAAGATAAAAAGTTAATGGGGTTTTTAGTCTAGACGAATAAAAAAATAGTTTATTTCTTAAAAATAAATTTCTTTATTAAGGAAAGTCCAGTCATCACGAGGCATTAAGATTACCTGGGTTCTAATTGTAATTTTCTACCGTATATAAACGCGTAAAAATTGTTAATTCATGCTACGTGATTCAAGGTTTCTCTTTACAAAAGTCTTTGCAGTCCATGATCTACTTTGCATCATCATATATATATATATATATATATATATATATATATATATATATATATATGTATATATATATGTATATATATATGTATATATATATATGTATATATATATATATATATATATATATATATATATATATATATATATATATATATATATATATATATATATATATATATATATGTCTGTGTCCAGGAGCTACGATGTTTCTCGATGCCCAAGCGACGATCTTGCATTAGAATAAAGGGACCGAAGAAGCCTACTCCGCGCTACAATTATTCGGTAGTAAAATAAAAGGGATATAACCTTACTGGCGTATAATTCGTGTCAGGTTAAGAGTGTTCGTCAGTGACTTCCAAATGAAGATAAAAGGTCTCAGTTTCTTTCCCAACCTGCACACGTGACCTTTTGTAACAGTTACCGGCCATGAAGTAAGTTACTGTCGGTTCCCCTTCCCATAGAGTCGTTTAATTACCCATAATGCTGCTTCATTTTGCAACACCCGCATTAATTGTCAACTGACTACCCTTGTCGTCTCTATATTTGTCGGGTAATGACCTGATTCTCCATTCTGAGCAGTTTAGCATCAACGTTTTTAGAGAATAGATTGACGTAAGCAAATATACTGTGAGTGTTTTACACATACACTTACTTTTGTTATCTTTTGTTATCTCTCTCTCTCTCTCTATCCTTGCAGAAAACCCATGAAGTGTAATGCCTATTATAAATATGATACAATTTATTTCGTCCTGATGTTTACTTCTGATTTCTATGACCTCTCACTGCATGAAAAATGTAAATACAGGTTTTCATACTGATACTTCGTCATTTAACTACTGATACTTCGTCATTTAACTTAACTACTGATACTTCGTCATTTAACTACACTATAAGATTATTTTCTCCATATCCAACTCTTGTGCATTGAATTTTCATCATAGGAAAGGAAGTGTTTTCAACCAAATCTCGACGGAACTTGTACCAAAAGAGTACCTGTAAAGCAAGCACCAAGGACACATTGCAAAAGCTACAAAAATTCTATGGAAAAGTACCGGCAAGAAAAAACAAAAGAAGAGGCATCCAAAATATGATAGAGGATTCCACACAGGAACACGAGAGAGAGAGAGAGAGAGAGAGAGAGAGAGAGAGAGAGAGAGAGAGAGAGAGAGAGAGAGAGAGAGAGAGAGAGAAAAGACGAAGAAAACGAGAATCATTCGCACCTCGTTCCCAATGCCTGATCCCTTCACAAAACTCCTGTGAGACACTTGTTTTTTCAGGAGACTTTATGACACGCACAGGATCAAAGAAACCACACCACATTTTGTACTGCGCTTCTGTCGTCCAGGATCTAAACTTTCAGACTCGCTGGGAGAAATGTATTGGAGGAAGTAGCATTTGGAATCTCAAGTACGAGAGTGGAAGAGAAAAATGCCACGCAGACGCTAACATTTTTCACTGAACGAGAAATGTTTTGTCACTTTGAGACTCTTATAGCCACGAGTTTCACAATACCCTCTCGGCATATGGAATCAAATCCCCATAGGAAGAGTATATATATAAAGTAGAAAACGAAATAAGTCTGCATTATTGAAAGTGAAACCTTAAAACAAGTAAGTTTTGTTATCTTTTGGCTAACAAGAGAAAACCCAGGGCTCATCGTTCCCCAGACTCAAAACCATCATAGAAAAGAAAAGAGTAAAGACAAAAAATGGAATAGTGAACGAAATTAAGTGAATGCGAATGAGGAGGAAAGAAAAGTCCTTCAGCAAGGAATCGTGGCCCAGTAAACCGTTCGGGAGCGTCTGAGGATATATCTATAACTTATATAAGACACATTATGCAATGTGGGCTACCTTCACTTGCTTACTAAGCCAGGGATTCAGGGGAGCTGTCATTCAGTATTTTTTTTTTTTCGTTTTGGT
Source organism: Macrobrachium rosenbergii (assembly GCF_040412425.1). NCBI lineage: Eukaryota > Metazoa > Arthropoda > Malacostraca > Decapoda > Palaemonidae > Macrobrachium > Macrobrachium rosenbergii. Next base: position 29,935,773 of record NC_089776.1, on the reverse strand, counting down.
CCTTCTAAGCTAGTATTCATTTGTTTGCTTTGTATTCATTTAATCTGTTAATTATATATATATATATATATATATATATATATATATATATATATATATATATATATATATATATATATATATATAAATATATATATATATATATATATATATATATATATATATATATATATATATATATATATATATATATATATATATATATATATATATATATATATATATATATATATATATATATATATATATATATATATATATATATATATATATATATATATATATATATATATATATATATATATATATATATATATATATATATATATATATATATATATATATATATATATATATATATATATATATATATATATATATATATATATATTTGCTACTAGAACTATCAATCATTTGGAGAATTCTGCTTTTGTAATTTTTTTGTTTTCGTTAGTGTTGACTCAATATTTGTGCATCATAATTAAAACAGAAATTAAAACCACTTTACCCTCATTTCTGGAAAAATGGCATTCTGCCTCATCATAAAGGAATTAGGGTCATCATGCAAATAATTTCCATCAAACACAATGTAAAAAAAAAGAGAAAATTTTCAGCCGATATTCAGAATGTTTATTTTTAAGTTTTCTTTAAAAGAAAACTATTGAGATGTCCGTCCGCACTTTTGCTGTCCGCCCTCAGATCTTAAAAACTACAGAGGCTAGAGGGCTGCAAATTGGTATGTTGATCATCCACCCTCCAATCACCAAACATAACAAATTGCAGATCTCTAGCCTCAGTCGTTTTTATTTTATTTAAGGTTACGGTTAGCCATGGATCGTGCGCCTGGCACCGCTAGTGAGCCAGCCGCTCACTTGACCACTTCTGGGGAGCAACTGAGCCTGGCCGGTCGTGGTTGAGAACTTGAGAGTCTCATACTACAACACTTCGAGAGTTTCATACTGCATTATACGCTGTACAGAAAACTCGATTGCGCCGAAGAAACTTCGGGACAATTTTACTTGTTATTATTTTGCTCTTTGTTTTTTGTTGTTTCTGTGGTATTGATATAGCCCACCTCTATAACAGCCCTCACTGGGTACACAAATAATTTAAGAACATCGAACATACAGTCTTTATAAAGAACGTGTAATCGTCTTCAGAATAAAATTCGTTGGGCCTGATTACTTTATAGTGTAATTAATCAGATGTTATGTATAGGAAGTAAAAAGGTGGATTAGATGAGAATGCCTTGCCCTTTGTTATACTGTCGATCTTCCTGTCAGTTGAGTTGAAAGATGATATCACGATTTATTACTCTTCACTGACTCTTCAATTACTCTCATTTTCCATCGCGGAGTTTTACACGACTTCTCATTGTTAATATTAGGCTGGAAATTATTTATTTTCAGCTTTTTTTTTATTTGTGATGGAAACATGTTATTAACACATTTGTGATTTGCAAATTTCCATTTACGTTTGTAATGTCAATGATGAAAATTTGCGAGAGAGAGAGAGAGAGAGAGAGAGAGAGAGAGAGAGAGAGAGAGAGAGAGAGAGAGAGAGAGAGATTCCTTCCATAATTATATGGAAGTATCATTTCCGTAAGATGGGAAAATCACCATACTGAACTGAACAACATTCACAATTTAATTCAATATAAATTTTTCTTGGTAGATACCATTCTTTCTTCATGAACTACAATAATGGACCATCCAAGTGTAATTACATTGATTTTCTTCCTTGCAGGGCGTGGCTTAGAAGATGCTTCAGTTTCCGGGTTTTAGCAAGCACTGACATGGAAAGTACGTAAGTTGAAAGGATTGCTTTATTATTGTTCTATTTCAATCTGCCTTTTCATTCGTATTTCTTATTTCTCGCTAGAGCCAAAAAAGCTCTTCGGTTTAAAAGGAGGTTGCTCGTTTGATGTGAAGAGGGTGGGAAGGCGCACACACATTCCGTTTTGAACCCCCAAAAAAAAAGAGACAATAATTATGTAAATTTCATATGCCTAAATTTACACCTTTGAAGTTCCACTTTGAAAGTTTTTATTCTCAGGAACGTTTCACTGTTGTCTAATAACGACCGTAGTCATCGCATTATCGTCACCTCTGGGAAAACTAAAATGTTGACAAAGTTTCACGGAGTATCGTAAGAGACCGGGTGATTGGCTAACTGATAAACAGCCGGTTTTCAATTCCCGAGTATGAAAGATAACGAAGCAATTAAATGACTGTGGGCTGCTCAAATAAGCCACTTTGGTTATCATACAATTGATGACCCTTATCCGTATAACGTTTCGATACATGACGTAATAATGGTGCTTCCTAATGTTATTTATGATGACATGATGATAAACGGTCATTTTTAACTTCAAGAGCTTTCATCATTAAACTTTTACCTCTAAAAAGTCCAGGGAAATCGCATGGGTAGCTTATATATTTCAAATGGTTTAAAATTCAGTTGGGTCTTGTGAAGATTATTTGTTTTATAATTCATTGGTGGTTTATGGATATAGGACGCCATTGTTCTAAAGCGTCAATTTTTCTTTTGGAGTGTTTTATCTAGTAAACATTTCATCAAATTTCATGGATGCAAATCATAGAGAGAGAGAGAGAGAGAGAGAGAGAGAGAGAGAGAGAGAGAGAGAGAGAGAGAGAGAGAGAATGAGAGAATTTTATTATAATGTAAAGAATTTATATATATATACATACATGTATATATATATATATATATATATATATATATATATATATATATATATATATATATATATATTGTACATATTTCCACCTATGCTTTCCCTACGTTTTATGTTTGTTCAGGCAATAGGTTTACATTTTTCATAACTGATAGAAAACGAAAAATAAAAAATGTATTTCCTGCAGATACGATACGGAATACAAACATATTTCACAGAACGATGTTTTCCTGAGAACAGTAGTTGAATATAGGTTTTTCCCAACATTTTTTGGTTTGATTTCTGTACAGCTTTGCACCCAATCTACTTTCTCGTGATTGATTCCTGTGCAGCGTTCACAAACATTTTCACAGAGATCATAAAACATTTATTTTATTCGTACATACTAGAATTTGAGCAGGATGTAATGTACTCTTGCACATGCGTGCTTGAAACATATGTTTACATATATATATATATATATATATATATATATATATATATATATATATATATATATATATATGTATATATATATATGTATATATATGAATATATTTCGACTTTATTTCCTTGGTCAATGGCTTGAAATAAAGTCGAAACCGGTCAGACCTACACCCTGTCTCTTATTTTTCACCTGTCAATGGCTAATGTGAAACCGATATATATATATATATATATATATATATATATATATATATATATATATATATATATATACATGTATATATATATATCTATATTTATATATCATATATATATATAGACATATATATATCTATATAAGCGCTTTCGTGCCATTTTCACACTTCCTTAGTGCCACTTGACCCTGAGGAGGTGTGAAAATGAAACGAAAGCCAGTGGACAACTTCTTTTTCTTTCCTTCCTCCAGCTCTACGACAATATATATATATATAAATATATATATATATATATATATATATATATATATATATATATATATATATATATATGTATATGTATTACACATTCCATTTGTCTATGTTTGTGGAGACTTGCAATTTCCGTTCTTCGTTGAAGCGTAAGAGTTGAAACAAACTCCGAACCGACTCCCCAGATGAATTTTCGCAGCGTGGGAGGCTTTTCCATTGACGAGAACGTCCTGGGAGAAGTCTTAAAGGGGACCGTGCTCTCTTGAAACGATATTTCGGAGAAGGTTTCTTTTTATATTATCTCTCCATTTTCAGCATAAAAAAATCAGTGCTAAAGGAAAAAAAACCTTTAGAAAGCACAGAACTAAATGCAGATTATTTACGGTCATCTGTTAAATGGTAGATTTTGCTTGGTAGTCAACTGAAATAATGGCTGTGAATAGTTTGCTTTTAGTTCTGTACTTTCTGAAAGATTTTTTTTTTAGCACTCAATGCAAAAGCCTCCCACGCCACGAAAATTCATCTGGGATGACGGTGTTGGGTTTATTTTAACTCCTACGCTTCGAAGATGAACGGAAATTGCAGGTCTCCACAAACGCATATAAATGGAATGTTCAGAACCTTGGAAATGTTGAGAAGTTTGCGTTGTTGTGCAATATAATTCAGATGAACATTTTTGAGTTAAAATTAGGGTCATCACAAATTCGAGATTTTTTATCTTCTTTGTTTGGTATAGGATTGGGAATGTTATCGTATTTTTTTATTCATACAATATTTTACTATATTTCCTACCAAGTTTTAACACTAAACTGCTTATGTCAGCTTTTATGATACTTCCATCTATACTCTATTTTGCATGGGTGGAGGCTCCAGAGCCTATTACTACCTGTATCTATATTTCTATATTTCTTAACTATTATCTGGCAGTATCCCAGATTATTGAAAAACATCTAATTTCTCATTACTAATTCGACGTCGATATAGTAAGTTCCCCAAAGATGGGTGGAAAACAGATTCTGCTCTCATAATGCTATTGCTTTATGTCATGTTCTTAAGTATGATTTACCCATATTAGACCTCGTAAATTACTAGACAGCAGTCTCTTTTCGCCGCTTTTTGTCGGTAGTAGTTAGTCAAGCTACAAATATTAGGACTGTGACAAGAGGAAGGCGTTTTATAATCATAATCAGACACGTCTATTTCTCTGTTTCGTATTATTGAAAATTCAGTTTTGTAATTTTTAGTAAATTATGGGAAAATACGCCAATTATATGAAAACTTAAAAATAAAAAGTCGCATATTGGAAATATGAAAGCTGTCTAAATTATCAACCAATAAAAGCAGCCATAATAGGCTACGCAAAACAGCATGAACACCGAAATAATTCTATTCTCCATAACACAGAAGTTGGAATAAAATGGATTAAAGTCAAGAAAGCAGGAAAATAGCACTAGAAAACCTTGAAAATAAGGAAAATAACCTGGCGTTCGCGGAGAATGAGAATGAGTCATGCAACTCTTATTCCCTTAAACCCTCCACTAATGTTTCCATCACAGTTTTTATGGTTCAACCAATCGATTTCCTTGAAGGAACGGGACGTCGGCTCGTTTTACTCTTTTAAATCTCAGGTCGCCGAGATGATTAACTGGGGACGACACGGGAGAAAAGTGAGCGGAATTGAAAGTTGAAGGGGAAGAGAAGGAGGTAGGAGAAGGCGAAGTGAAATCAGGACATAAAGGAGAAAGAGTGGGATGTGTAGAGTTGGGAGAAGGAGTGGGTAAAGGTAGAGGGTGGAAGAAAGTAGAAGGTGGATGAAAAGGTGAATGGAATTTGATGATGATAAGCGAGAGAGAGAGAGAGAGAGAGAGAGAGAGAGAGAGAGAGAGAGAGAGAGAGACCTCACAAGAAGTACGAGAAATGACCAAGGTCGGTTTTGGAAGGTACACAAGTGGGAGGAAAACTTGGTAAGACATCCAAAGAGTCTGTAGGGATGGACACGATAAAGCCGAACCTTTTCTTCGCCCCCTCGCCCCGTCCTTTTTTTTTTTTTATGGCCTGCCTTTGATAAACCTTTATTTTACCTTCGTCGTATTTCCATGAAAATAATTTTTTTTTTTTTTTTTTTTAGTTTTTCCATGGTGTCTTATATTTTCAGCTGTATATTCCTGTTTCTTGGTCTCATTTATCATATGTATGAAAACTTCTAATTACCAAACTATATCATTCAGTAACGTCTTTTCTATCTTACATTATTTAGCTCCCGTATATCTAAAATGGATCAATGTCACTTAGTTAGGAATAGATTAAGGTGAACGTACAGTAGTACGTGCATATCTTAGATTAAAAATCTATATTCTTATGTTTACAGCTATTATCCAACAAAGATAATTGTGGTAGTCAGGCCAATTAATTCCATCTCACGAAAAGCAACTAAGTAGTTTGATTCGTATTCTGTATTTCTAATTTATTATTTTCTTTCAAGCTATATTGAATAAGAAAGAAAGTATGGAAAATATGTGGCCTTACATTATGATAATTATACATTAGAGATATGTACAAAGATCTATTTTGAGCATTACTGTCTCTCTCATTGGTTTAGATGATGGATATAATGAAGACTTTATTATATAAAGTCTTTATGATATCCATCATCCATTTTACCTCATTGTATTCATGCTGACGAAATCCCTCCTCCAAAAGTGAGATGTAACTTGAGCCGGTACTTTTTAGCTTAGGGAAATCTAATCAGTCGACGGTGCCTCAACTACTAGACTTTTCTTGCGGTCTCTGAGAAGAGGCCATTCGGAGACTGAAAAATATTCCTGAAACCTCGATTCAGTTCTCTGCCTGGGGGATTTCTCTCTCCATTGACGAAGGCAAAAGTCAACTCTTGCCTTTTTTCCAGTTATGAAGTGGTCGGGAGTAAAAGTGGGATTTGTTTCATGGGACGGAAAAGATCGAATGAACTTGGATTGGGTCTCTAATCGACTCATCCATTCCAGTTACCTTGCCATCCTTTTATTAATGTTATCTAGTCTATTCTGTTCGTTTCTCCGTTCCTTCATTGTATGTATCTCATTTACTAGCGATGTATATCTCCATGTTAGTTCTCTCTCTCTCTCTCTCTCTCTCTCTCTCTCTCTCTCTCTCTCTCTCTCTCTCACAAAACCGGTATTTTTTTTAATGATTTGCGCCATATTAAGGCAGTCTATCACATAAAAATAAAAAATCACGCACTCTAATTGTCCAGCATCTAACAATACCCGATGTGACAGAATCATAATTCATATCTTAACAGAAAACTCATCACCGAAAGAACACTTTCAAATTTTTCATAGACCTTTCTGTTAAAATTCTTTCTACGTATAAAACAGAATTACGGAGCTTAACTGTACCATGAGATTTTCAATTTATACCTCACAAAGAGTTTTAAATAGATGAAAGTAATTGCAACATTAGGAAATATTACCGATGTGATTCGTTCGAAGTTTGTTGCTGTACAGGTCCCAGTCTTCTCGAGACTCCGGAAGACCAAACTGAGCCTCAGCCAGGGAGCCATTCCATTTAAACTTTAGCAATCCAGGTTCAACTTTCCTCCGAGACACATTACCCATCTCTTGCATAGTGTTTACGAGCTTACTACGTCGATACGTATGTGTAATGGAGGGGAGATCCTTAATGACACAATTATGCGTCGAAGAATGTGTGAAAGAAAAAGAGCGAAGTGTGAAAGACTAACGCTAATCGTTGCTACGCAGGAAACGATGAGAATGTCTGTGCCGTACGAATAATTGCTTTGCTCGTATCATTATCTTAATCACTGCTTTAAAAAGTTTTCATGAAGTTTACGTTATATTTTACTCTAAAGAACCGATGCTTTCGCTTAAATATGACCCCTCCCCCCATGGAATCCAATATCATATATATTCCCTACCTAATAGAATTTTTTTTTTTAATATTTCGACACAACTCGGATATCGGCGTTTTAAGCGATTCCAATGTAAATGCAAGCTTTACCAAAGTATTTATTAAACTGTAATAAATATGAATTTAAATATTCGGTCCCTAAGGTTAATTTATATTCCATATCCATATCTAGTGAGGTGTCATTGTCTATGCAGCAGTGAAAGTAAGATTATAACTGCTCTGAACGTTCGAATTTCAGTCTTCATGAGATATCTCGTTACCGACATACACCAAAAAGAAGTATGTGCAAACCGTTTTATTATTCGGTTGTTAAATCACGTAAATATGAAATCTATTCTAACTCACCGGCAGTTTAAAAAAGATACATAAGAAATGGTCATACTGATTAACAGATGAATTCTGTAAAAACGGAAAACTTTAAGACAAGATGTGGTATGAGATTATATGTGAATTGATATATTAAAATATTATGCGGATCAGGATTGTTTCTTCAACATGGAAAAATAAACATATGTTGTTTGAAAGAAGAATATTACGACCAAGTCTTCCTATTATCCCAAATGAATGGACTTCAGATAAAATTCATCATTGTCTGCCAAAACAAAAGGATTTATTTTACCGATTCTGCAATGTTCTTCATAAAATCAGAGGTCATTCGAATTTTTGCGGGTCAGTATTGACAATTATCTTGAATAAACACCATCTCTCGTAATAATAAAGCGATTAATCTTGCATCATTAAATTCACGGCACAAAGAATGTTCACTCATAATGGAGGAATGCATATTTTGGTACTGCTTTGTATTTCTGTTTCATAAATTCATAAATTCGAATTCACTCTGCGTGATTATGTGACAGGAACAAAGACCTTACCAAGTCCCCTATCAGTAAGAAGGTGCTAATCTCTGACAGTTAATGAATTAATCAAGTGTCACGTTTGTTAGTAACATAATTGTCATAACTGGTCGCGAGAGCCTAAAATCCACAGGTAGGGAACGCAAAGAAAAATAGAGGTAAACAATAGTCATTAAATAAAAAAATATATTTCTTAATGAATGGCGTGGCTGAATAAAAGTATTTAGAATATAACTAAGAAACTAATTTATTTTGGTGAAAAATGTCAACAACGCAAGTAAACTCAGGTCTTACCAAAGAAAAGATAAATATTAAACCGTCATTAAAAAGGACAGTAATAATAATTTCCGCTATGGTAAAAAGTGAATTTTCTTTCCCACAATAAAAGCGATGGCAAATGGCATATATAAAATACTCACCTAACGAATCTGGCGGGTTTTCATTAGTTTGATGGGAGTACGTAGAAGGTTGTTAGAGCAAACTTCCCATAATCGGATTCCGTATATATATATATATATATATATATATATATATATATATATATATATATATATATATATATATATATATATGTATGTATCTGTCATACTTTTACTTTCATAGAATGACTGAAGATTATAAGGAAGACGAGAAGAACTGTTGGTTTAAATAATTATTATAATCTACTTTTGATAATGGATTTCAAAGGAATATGAGGAAAAAAAAAAAGAAAGTAAGTCGTAGAATACAAAGGTTTCCCAGGAGACCCAACAACTCAGAAGCTTCCGGGAAATTTGACGAAGTCTACAAATGCTTTAGAGGAAAATTGTAATCGTGATTAGATGAAGTTGAGTTACGCTCAGTTAGCCAGACCGCACGAATCGTTACGGAAGAGTTCGCCGAACGCTTTGTGGGTCATTTCAGCATAAAAGTCTTTCATTCAGTTACAAAAACAGATTTAATGTGATAAAGAGATCAGGGTACTTGATCTCGTTCCCGGAGCATACCGAGTTTCCTGTCAAGATAACATTAGGTTGGAAAAAGATGATAAAAGGCCGTCAGGATCGTATTTCGAAAATGTTGCTTTTTGTGTTGTTCTTACTCAGCTCCCGGCTCCTAACCTTTCTCAGTCCCTCGCTCTATCTACAGTATACAGAGATATGTATGTATGTATGTATGTATGTATGTATGTATGTATGTATGTATATATATTATATAATATATATATAAACATATATAATATACATGTATATACATATATATGCAAAATACTATAAGGAAAAATGAAAGACATCGTGTAAATTTTGACCGTTTTTGTCTCTACCAAATAAATCATTAGTGGGATTCATATCAAGTAACAAATTTCATTGTATATATATATATATATATATATATATATATATATATATATATATATATATATATATATATATATATATATATATATATATATATATATATATATATATATATATATATATATATATGGGTTTTAGGGAAAGAACCATGAGCTGATTTGAGATCGAGAGCGTCCGATTAAAAATCTTTTTCGTTTTCAAGCGGGTTTTTTATATTTTTTTTTTTGCTTTCAAGCCTGGAAGACTACAGTCCGTCAGATCACAGAAATTGTGCATTTATTTTTAAATAAAGGTTGATATTAACATTTTCATGAACACTTTCTTCATGAAAAAATTGATTGATATTTTTCTCTTACACTTTGGCATATGGTAGCTCTGTAGTACCAGTCCAACTGATAATTCGGTTGTTTTCAGTAACATGAAAGAAAAATGCATTTATTATCCTGTGCACGTTTTCATAATTTTTGTCTTCTGTATTCAATTCAGGATTCCAGTCTGATTGATATAGGAAATACCGTATGATTTATAGGAGGTGTTATACACATCCTATAGAATTGTCAGGAAGGTTCTTCATAGCTGAGTCTTTTAATATTATTATTGTTATTGTATACCACAATACGTCTCATGGTTAAGTAAATTAGAATACACTTAGGATTATTAGTAAATGATAATAAAATCAGGTTTTTCAGATTTATGTTCTTTTATTATCTTGAGAAAAAGCATTTTCGACTCTGAGTTCCTATGTTAATCTATTTTAACTTTCATATATCCATATGGGTACATGTTGAAAACATGGCTGCAAATACAATTGTCTCATTTTATTTCCCTGGCCAGAATAAAACTTTACTTTGGCTAAAACCATTTCAGGCTTTCTAGTCATACTTACTTAAAACCATTCATTACCTCCAGGTTTTAAAAAAGCCAAGCACATTAGGGTACACTTAATATGGAGAGGAGCTTGTCCCTCGAGATGGGATACAAAACGCGCATCGCAAAGTCAGGTTGCAATAACACTTTATCGTAGCATTTTGGGTTCCGTATCCTCACTTCAACTTATCGTGAGTGATATTCAATCCCACCAGGAAAGATAAAGTCTCATATACATATATATATATATATATATATATATATATATATATATATATATATATATATATATATATATTATATATATATATATATATATTTATATATATTTTATATTATATATAAAATTTTTTTATCACACCGTGATTTATATACAATCATGAAGCTACAAATGTCGCTTAATATCGAAATTCACGCTACCTCGGTATATCTCCGTTGGAGAATTGTCGCCGAAGGGGAATTTATATAAGTGATAAGTGAATTGGAATCGTGGGGACACGAACCCGCGACGAAAGCCTATTCAGCGACTCCAGTTGACGTAAACCATTGAGCCATCAAGAGAGGTATAAGTCTTTTGCCGAGATGTCGTACTGCCTTTACCCGTCGTGAGCGGGGAAAGTGTACTAGCCTCGACAATGACCCACCTCCGCCATGACAGTTCATTGGTACGTTTGGAACACGCAGCTCTTGTTATGAAATTTTTATCACACCGTGATTTATATACAATCATGAAGCTACAAATGTCGCAATATCGAAATTCACGCTACCTCGGTATATCTCCGTTGGAGAATTGTCGCGAAGGGGAATTTATATAAGTGATAAGTGAATTGGAATCGTGGGGACACGAACCCGCGACGAAAGCCTATTCAGCGACTCCAGTTGACGTAAACCATTGAGCCATCAAGAGAGTATAAGTCTTTTGCCGAGATGTCGATACTGCCTTTACCCGTCGTGAGCGGGGAAAGTGTACTAGCCTCGACAATGACCCACCTCCGCCATGACAGTTCATTGGTACGTTTGGAACACGCAGCTCTTGTTATGAAATTTTTATCACACCGTGATTTATATACAATCATGAAGCTACAAATGTCGCTTAATATCGAAATTCACGCTACCTCGGTATATCTCCGTTGGAGAATTGTCGCGAAGGGGAATTTATATAAGTGATAAGTGAATTGGAATCGTGGGGACACGAACCCGCGACGAAAGCCTATTCAGCGACTCCAGTTGACGTAAACCATTGAGCCATCAAGAGAGTATAAGTCTTTTGCCGAGATGTCGTACTGCCTTTACCCGTCGTGAGCGGGGAAAGTGTACTAACCTCGACAATGACCCACCTCCGCCATGACAGTTCATTGGTACGTTTGGAACACGCAGCTCTTGTTATGAAATTTTTATCACACCGTGATTTATATACAATCATGAAGCTACAAATGTCGCTTAATATCGAAATTCACGCTACCTCGGTATATCTCCGTTGGAGAATTGTCGCCGAAGGGGGAATTTATATAAGTGATAAGTGAATTGGAATCGTGGGGACACGAACCCGCGACGAAAGCCTATTCAGCGACTCCAGTTGACGTAAACCATTGAGCCATCAAGAGAGGTATAAGTCTTTTGCCGAGATGTCGTACTGCCTTTACCCGTCGTGAGCGGGGAAAGTGTACTAGCCTCGACAATGACCCACCTCCGCCATGACAGTTCATTGGTACGTTTGGAACACGCAGCTCTTGTTATGAAATTTTTTATCACACCGTGATTTATATACAATCATGAAGCTACAAATGTCGCTTAATATCGAAATTCACGCTACCTCGGTATATCTCCGTTGGAGAATTGTCGCCGAAGGAATTTATATAAGTGATAAGTGAATTGGAATCGTGGGGACACGAACCGCGACGAAAGCCTATTCAGCGACTCCAGTTGACGTAAACCATTGAGCCATCAAGAGAGTATAAAGTCTTTTGCGAGATGTCGTACTGCCTTTACCCGTCGTGAGCGGGAAAGTGTACTAACCTCGACAATGACCCACCTCCGCCATGACAGTTCATTGGTACGTTTGGAACACGCAGCTCTTGTTATGAAATTTTTATCACACCGTGATTTATATACAATCATGAAGCTACAAATGTCGCTTAATATCGAAATTCACGCTACCTCGGTATATCTCTCTTGATGGCTCAATGGTTTACGTCAACTGGAGTCGCTGAATAGGCTTTTCCGCGGGGTTCGTGTCCCCACGATTCCAATTCACTTATCACTTATATAAATTCCCCTTCGCGACAATTCTCCAACGGAGATATACCGAGGTAGCGTGAATTTCGATATTAAGCGACATTTGTAGCTTCATGATTGTATATAAATCACGGTGTGATAAAAATTTCATAACAAGAGCTGCGTGTTCCAAACGTACCAATGAACTGTCATGGCGGAGGTGGGTCATTGTCGAGGCTAGTACACTTTCCCCGCTCACGACGGGTAAAGGCAGTACGACATCTCGGCAAAAGACTTATACCTCTTGATGGCTCAATGGTTTACGCCAACTGGAGTCGCTGAATAGGCTTTCGCCGCGGGTTCGTGTCCCCACGATTCCAATTCACTTATCACTTATATAAATTCCCTTCGGCGACAATTCTCCAACGGAGATATACCGAGGTAGCGTGAATTTCGATATTAAGCGACATTTGTAGCTTCATGATTGTATATAAATCACGGTGTGATAAAAATTTCATAACAAGAGCTGCGTGTTCCAAACGTACCAATGAACTGTCATGGCGGAGGTGGGTCATTGTCGAGGTTAGTACACTTTCCCCGCTCACGACGGGTAAAGGCAGTACGACATCTCGGCAAAAGACTTATACCTCTCTTGATGGCTCAATGGTTTACGCCAACTGGAGTCGCTGAATAGGCTTTCCGCGGGTTCGTGTCCCCACGATTCCAATTCACTTATCACTTATATAAATTCCTTCGCGACAATTCTCCAACGGAGATATACCGAGGTAGCGTGAATTTCGATATTAAGCGACATTTGTAGCTTCATGATTGTATATAAATCACGGTGTGATAAAAATTTCATAACAAGAGCTGCGTGTTCCAAACGTACCAATGAACTGTCATGGCGAGGTGGGTCATTGTCGAGGCTAGTACACTTTCCCGCTCACGACGGGTAAAGGCAGTCACGACATCTCGCAAAAGACTTATACCTCTCTTGATGGCTCAATGGTTTACGTCAACTGGAGTCGCTGAATAGGCTTTCGTCGCGGGTTCGTGTCCCCACGATTCCAATTCACTTATCACTTATATAAATTCCCCTTCGGCGACAATTCTCCAACGGAGATATACCGAGGTAGCGTGAATTTCGATATTAAGCGACATTTGTAGCTTCATGATTGTATATAAATCACGGTGTGATAAAAATTTCATAACAAGAGCTGCGTGTTCCAAACGTACCAATGAACTGTCATGGCGGAGGTGGGTCATTGTCGAGGTTAGTACACTTTCCCCGCCACGACGGGTAAAGGCAGTACGACATCTCGCAAAAGACTTATACCTCTCTTGATGGCTCAATGGTTTACGTCAACTGGAGTCGCTGAATAGGCTTTCGTCGCGGGTTCGTGTCCCCACGATTCCAATTCACTTATCACTTATATAAATTCCCTTCGGCGACAATTCTCCAACGGAGATATACCGAGGTAGCGTGAATTTCGATATTAAGCGACATTTGTAGCTTCATGATTATATATATATATATATATATATATATATATATATATATATATATATATATACATACATACATACATAGGCTATACACACACATATATATGTATATATGTATATATTTCCTGATCTAATTCCTTGAAATCAGAATAAAAATGTCCAAAAATAGTGAGCAAATCGAGAGTTTAAAAGGTATTTGTGGTATACTACGAACAATTCACGGATCACGCAAAATTAATCTAAATATTATTATTATTATTATTATTATTATTATTATTATTATTATTATTATTGTTGTTGTTGTTGTTGCTACTGCTGCCGGTGTCATTGTTAAGCAAAAGCAGTACGGTCACTACGATTCTTTATGATTGCAGATCATATATTCAGGTGCCAAGAAATTCCATTAAGTTTAGTAAACAAAAGAGAAAGTACCTGTTCGCTCTGAATCGAATAGCAATAGTCAGTGTTGACATCGCATACAACTTCGTTTTTCTCATTACTCTGAGTAATCGAACAGTTATTCATAAAGGAAATTAATACAGAATTTATTATCCATAGCAGCCAATACCGAAGATCAATTCCATTAATACACCTATGTTTATATGGTCCTCATTGATTGTCAGCAATTCCTTACAACTTTAGAGTGGCAGTGTATATATATGTATATATATATATATATATATATATATATATATATATATATATATATATATATATATATATATATATATATATATATATATATATATATATATAATTTTGTATATTATATATACATATATATCTATATGTATATGCAATATATATACACATATATACATACACACACATATATATATATATATATATATATATATATATATATATATATATATATATATGTATATATATATATATATATATATATATATATATATATATATATATATATATATATATATATATATATATATATATATATATATATATATATGTACTGCCACTCTAAAGTTTTGAGGACTATAAACACGGGCCTTGGGCTTTCCTGTTTTTACTTTTTTTTTTTCAACGGATCATTCTTCTTTTTCTTCTTTGTTTTTAACGGGATTTCCCCCAAAAGGCTTCTTTACAGGTCGTTCAGATTGCTATGGGATCTAAAGTAATTTAAGAATAATCACGTGGTGACCTGTAATTACTTTTTTCTTTAAGCTTGATATTGTGTGAAAATAATAGACCTAATTAAGGCGAAACATTTTCTTTTTAATGTTCTTACAGAACATGAAACTGAGCATTTTCAGTGACAGTAGCTACTATGACGAGAACATTTTTTTTTTTTTTTTTTTTTTTAGAAAACTGGACCAGAGGAAAAATATTTAAGGGAAAGTGGCAGTGAAAGCGGCGTCAGCACCCGCTGGGATTTTAGCAATTGCCATCGGGACCATTTTAACTTTTACAGAGAATTTCTGTTTTGGAGAGAAATAGCGCGCAACGTGCTGACAATCAACCGTGCAATTATACGGTGAACGCATTCCATTACCTGTAGTACGGGAATGTGTGAAAGAGCATCGGTGTTAGATATTCAGAACTGGCGGTTTCAGTGTCTACTGGAACACTGCTATGCTCGGTAGCCCTTTCACTGGGAATTATATGAAATGAGTTTTCAAAGTCATAAAATTTCAAATATCAATTTCCTTAAAAGTGTTTTTAATATATGCAGTGATAATAAAAAACAAATAATTAAGTTGACCCACCTGCATGTCCACATTAACCTTCTATATCATGGGTTGATATATTTCCAGTGTTTTTTTTTTTATTTGTTTTCCTCGTCTAAGTGGTAAAAAAAATGAATTATGATATTACCCCAGCACAAACGCCCTCCTTACGAAATTATGATTTGTTTTCGCTTAAAAAAAAAAAAAGCGACATCTGTCTAATCATAGCGGTCTTTCCTTTATGAAATGTATTTGAGCGTGAAATGATAAACATAATATATAAAAAGCATAATATCCTGGTTAGTTACTTATTACATTATTTTTTCAATTTTACTTTTCTATTTATGCTTGATTTATATGTGCTGAATTTGACTGCAATTACATTTAGAAGTTCAATAAAAATAATTGATAATTAACTAATAATTATGCCGGAAATCTTTTGTTTGAATGATGAGAAAATGAGTGACGTCATTCTTCATTACATTACGTTTCTTGATGCAGCCGTTTTTATTTTCAATGGCTTCCAAATTCAACAAACAATAGTCTTGATGACTTTCTGAGACCTCCAAGTGAAAAAAAGTAAAAATAACACATTGCAGAAAAATCAAACGATTTTCCAGTAGATAAGAAAGATAAAAACTGATTTTAACATATGACTCTTTAAAAGTTATCAGGTTATAAAAAGAACCATTTATTTTCTTTAATTTCGTTATAGGATTTGCCTCGACCACAGATCTTCGGAAATCGTGATATTACATGGTATGGCTTTTGAAAAATGCTTCTGTTCTTTAACATATATTCTTATATAACTCTTCCTGCCACATTTGTCTATTCAGTTTCTACATGATCTTTATAATATCTTCATATCTTTATGTCGGTCGTCAGTATTTTCTCTATTGTACGTTTCCTTTTCTAGCAAGTTGCGCGAAAAGAATCTCCGGGTGACAAAAGACCTTCCAAAAAAGAAGGATGAAAGATATTCTGCTTCTTTCAGCCTGAAATCTTCGCTTCTGATCACGTGCTTCGTGTATGAGTTTCCCCCCACTTTTGGATTGGGAAGGCTTATGAGGTCCTTTCATCCTCTCCTTTCATGCAGAAAAAGGGGGAAAAATAGTCCGTTCCATTTCGTTTTTTATTCTGTTCCATTTCTTTCCCCTGCTCTGTTCTGTACGGCAGTATCTTAGAGGCACCTCAGACCGCAAATATTCATTGATGAACGTTGGAACGAAATGACTTACAATAATATTTTTTTTAAGCAAGAACAATGGCAATACTGAAAACTTGCAAAACACTCAAGTATATATCAGTATGAATGGATATGAGTAGAATATCATATGTTCTTTCCACTTCGCATATGTCATAATCAGATGCAGTTCAGAACAGTAATGCCTCATGATTGTGCCGACATGAGAATGAAATATCTATCATTAATTAAGTAAAAAGTGACAGTATGCTAGCGTAATTATCATTGTTTCTGTCTGACCCCATATCCCCTGGTCTATCTTCATTGTTCATCCCTGTACTCGCTGCGTCTTCCAAGAATGTAACATTAGTTCTTACGATTGGCAAAAACTTTTTCCATTTGATTGGGGTACCTTGTTTTTTAGTATTTATAGCTTCTGAGCCTTTAACTGCCTCATTTATTATTCTATACTCTGGTAATTTTATAACTTTTGTATTTACACACTGGGGGCTGCCAAAAGTTACACACGATGAATATCTCTTTCTGGGTAAGAAGCTTTTAATAGGCCCTACTGAGTGAGTGAGAGCGAGAAACATTCTCCTCAACAAGTAGGCCTAGAGCCTACTATCCTACCTTAGAGTATGGAAGGAACTGGAAAAGTTAGCGAAGTCTAAATGTTTTCAAATGGTTTGATAGTTTCCATGCAGCTTTATCGTAAAAAAGGCGTTTCGCGGTCATTCAAAAATTGGTGGTCTAATATTATTTACCAGTTGGCCAGGTGGCTACCAATTTCCTTGTAGTTTCCTTGACAGCGCCATGCAGCTGAAAGTTTGGGGTTTCAATATATCACTGGGCAGTTTTTGGAACTTTAAAAAGAGCTTTTCTTACGGAACTTTCCTCTTTTTGGCAATACTTAACAGCATTTTTTAAAAAATGGGTTAATGATAAACTAAGAGTGATACTTATTGTACTGTATTGCAGGCCGAATTTTACAAGAGCATCGGTTATTTTATTCCCTTGAACTCCGAGCTGACGCGGATTCCAGTTGCATGTGATTTATCTGTCTCTGATATAATGCAAGAGGCTGTCGTTCGTATGGTAGTGATTAATTTGATATATTCATCCAACTTTGCTGTAATCTAGGCTTGAATTGCCCTGTGGAGTTGGTGTATATTGCGCATCTCTTTCTTAATGCAGGAAGTTTTCTAGCACTTTGGCAATGGCTGCTAATACTCTTATTAATGTGGTTGGCATTATCAGATTGCATCCAAATTCCTTTGAAAAAGTCCAAGGTTTCCCAGTACTATACTTTTCCCTGGAAGGTAACTGGGAAACTTCCACTGAACGAAGCATAGTTCTGTTTTGTGATTACGAAATTCCATATTCGGCTGCGTGCTCAGGTTGCCTCCTGCTCGGTCGTAACCAGTTGTTCCCTCAACACCTTTGTAACTTCGCACAATAGCAGCTTTCCCTCTAACAGAACATCATTAATGTAATGGCGGAGTTTGGGAGAGGGCAGTGGTTATCGCAGACGAACTACTTTAATTAAAGCACAAGGTGTTTCAACTTCAACTCTAGAGGTGCGACAGTTACTTTAGAACATACAATCATATCGCTGAATGATTGTGTCATTTCTATTATGACCTTGTACAAGGTTAGATTTAAATCTTGTCCAACAAATCCAAGAGGATTCATTGGGAGAAACAGATCAGTCATTGCCAAGCAGCCTTTACCATTTCCACGCCCAACAATCCTCCAAAAGTTATAAAACGGGAACACGTTTGATATTCAAGTTTGAACTCTGAGCCTTCCAGAAATTCGCTTATCACTCCAAAAAATATTATTCGACAGAGGAGAGACACATAGTTGGCATTTCACTTATACATCGGTAGTTGTATTCTGTAACAAGTTATCAAATAAAAAAATGGATTATTTAATCTCTCTCTCTCTCTCTCTCTCTCTCTCTCTCTCTCTCTCTCTCTCTCTCTCTCTCTCTCTCTCTTCGTGAAACAATTCCAGGGTTGAAGATATCGATAACTTGAACAAATTACCCGCTGTGTTGTCTTCGTATTATAAATGCTTGGTGTCATATTACACATCCCGTGTTCATACTTAACCTTTATCGAAGAAACTCTTGCTTACATATTTATTTTTTTACGAACAGTATTGAATAAATAGTGTCCAAGGCGCCAACAACCTAAGTTGTTTTATATTCTAATGCTGGAGTAATAATTGAACTGTCAAGTAGAGTAAAAGAGTTACGAGCTGAGAACACATCTCGCTAATGGTTTTATCTTCGCCAGGCGGGACGTAGCTCTTCGAGGAGCTCCTGCTATAAATGTTGGTGTGATTGGATTTATATTAACGGATCACTGGTCACTCTACCTACCTTATTTTTAGCTTTCTGTAAAAGGAGACTAATGAGGTGGCTTTGTCTGTCCGTCGGCACTTTTTCTGTCCGCCCTCAGATCTTCAAAACTACTGAGGCTAGAAGGCTGCAAATTGGTATGTCGATCATCCACCCTCCAATCATCAAACATACCAAATTGCAGCCCTCTGGCCGCATTAGTTTTTATTTTTATTTAAGATTAAAGTTAGCCATAATCGTGCGTCTGGCAACGCTGTAGGACAGGCCACCACCGGGCAGTGGCTGAAAGCTTCATGGGCCGCGGTTCATACAGAAAAATCGATTGCGCCGAAGAAACTTCGGCACATTTTTTACTTGTTTTTACATTTTCTACTGTCATCTCCACCGTTAGAACCCGTAACGGTTGACAACGGTCGGGTATTTCATAATTCACCTCTGAACCAACAGTGGTACAATGGGGGTTTTAAAGGTGCCCTTCCATACCATCCCTTCTTTGCAAAGGAACCGATAACGCTGTAATGCTTAATGCACAGCTAATTCTCATCATATTGTGTCAAGTTAATTCCAGAATTTAATGCTCTCATAGCTGTTATGACTACATAAACCGCAACAAAATCATTCAGTGAAAAGGAGGAGTTTTCCATTACAAAGCCATCAAATAAACTTCCAGGAGCCATGTCTAAATTAAGCTCAATGGTGCGTGTCGTTTCCCCATTCAGCCATTGAAGTCCAGATAGTTATTCTCACTCTTTTATTCTTGGCGTGTGGTTCAGTTGGTGTGGGAGCGCGTCACACTGTCAGGAGAGTAGATCTGCATTCGATCGCGAAAGAGGAACGAACAATTTAGGCGCGTTTCCTTAGAAACCAAGTTTGATCGAAAGATCGATTTATTTGGTGGTCGTCCAACTGTTGCAGTTCTCAGCTGGTTTGAAGAACGTGAAAATAACTGAGGTGAGCGATCGATACTACGTTAAAATGCATATCATTAATTGTCATAACCTTCTCTCTCTCTCTCTCTCTCTCTCTCTCTCTCTCTCTCTCTCTCTCTCTCTCTCATGAACATATGTGCGCGTGTAAAAGTTGTACTTTTCTGGGTTCTAAGTGTATGAATGAATATTATGGAACATTATAACTGTTGTATTTTCGGAGAGCTTCAGTTGAAAGATTTGATGTTCCTAAAAATATACAACATTTGGAAATTAAGAAAATCAAAAGAAATCCTTCAGGACATGCACTGAAATATTGCAAAATTTGTTAAGAACCTAATTTTTTTTCGTTTTCTATTTAATAACATCCCTGAATATTTTTTAGTTTCATTCAGTAATCGGTCCTTATCGATTTTTAGAATTTAATGAAAAGAGAAAAGAAATTTTGATAACTCGAACTCAAATACCAACTACACTAATTCTGGTGATGATTGAAATCTGTTCCATATTTTGAAAGATTTTTTTTTTAAAGCTTTTAAGCACAGAAGGAGTAAACATCAAACCAGAATTATAATAAGAGTTTTGAATATTTAGGTCCATGAATAACAGAACTTTAGTCGCATTGTGTAAGAAGAAAATGCAGATTAAGGAGGACGTTTGCGAAAGTTTTTTTCAGAACAAAAGAAAGTTATATTTAAGGTTAATAATTAAAGGAATCGTTATTTTAAACAAAGCAGTATATGGCTTCTGCGAATGCTTAAAACAATATGAATGATTGGAGTCTGTTTCGCCAAAATTAATGTTGTAAAAATATTTCATTTAAACTTCTACCGAAGGTACTAATCGGTCGATATACATTAGGGCACGAAATATATGACTGTAAAGCTTTTAACAACGAAAGCAAATAAATGAAAGCATAAACCTGATGTAGGAAATGTATAAACTAGTAGTGTTAAAAAGGAACTCAAATATTACAAATTTATATTAAACCACATGTTTCTGTTTATTTATCGAACCAGTACACAAAGAAAGTGATTTTGTGACTCAGTGTAACAACAGTGCTGAATGGGAAAAGTATCCTAATGTATTCCTATAAATTACATCGTTTCGTTGAATATATGAATCCTAAACTTTAAAATTGATGTTCGTGATTTAAATGGAACCTAATGGATAGGAAATGGTAGTTTGTAATATGTTTTCGCGTACTGTTAACATATTCTTTATTCTGATGGTTATTATAGCGCGATGGATAGCAGATATGAATTGGCTGGGAAACGTTGGGCCATTCATTTTTTGGTAATGTTATGGTAAGCTCGTTTACTTTATGGGGTTATTTATTATATCTGGAAGATGAATACGGGGTTTTATGTTACTTCTGCGTTAACATGTATTATATATACATACATACATACATACATACATACACACACACATACATATATATATATATATATATATATATATATATATATATATATATATATATATATATATATATATATGCATATACATACTTAGGAGTCTATGTAGGTTCTTTTGGATGAGGTTGCTAATTCAGTGCAACGCTTCACCTGGCCTGCGATACACCACAGTCGACTAACTACAAGTTACATCATTTGCTACTCACTTCATTGTAGGCAAATAATGGGCTTAATAAAGAAAGTGCCCACATTGCTCATCTTCCAGCCATAATCGACCGTATTCACAAATGTATCTCAAAACCATCCGCAAAGTCTGACGTCAAAGCGACGGCAGGAAAAATTTGAGGCGAAACACCTGACTTTTATTTTCTCATTTCTTCATCAATTTGCGTCATGTATGGCATACATTGGGGCTAGTGGCTTTGAGAGATTCCAGCCATCGTTTCAAGGCTTGGGTCTTTTTAAAACTCACTAAGACCAGGTCCGACCAGACTCTCACAACGGCGGCAGATACATGGCGCTTGAAATACTCGCCTAGAACGTTGGCGTTTTATGAAGACCAGGGGTTTGAGACAGCACCCTAGGGATGGTCGGATAAAAGGGAAACAGTGATATATAGTCTTCCAGACGGAGCTTTGTTTGAAATACATTTAGCACAAGCTACCGTTATTCAAATGAATAATGGCCGTAGGTAAGATATCTGGAATGCAGACTTTGAAGTTAAGCCTTTCAAAATCCAATTTCCAAGAAATATATATAATATATGCATATATATATATATATATATATATATATATATATATATATATATATATATATATATATATATATATATATATATATATATTCAAAATGACACACTGTTAGTTAAGATGAACTACGAACATACCAGGCTCTAATCTAGAAAGGACTGGCTTGGAAATTACAAATTTTATTGTACTGGCCAACCACTTCTACACTGTAACATAAGGAGACGACTGAATTATGCGTCGTTCTGTTTTAGAAAGCTATGCGTAAAAGCTTGTAAACTCACAGCATAACTAAAACAGTCGTACAATTATAATTCGGAAGATATATAAACCAGTAATCGCATTACCAATTCACGACCTTTATTTCACAGGTGCCTGACATTGCCATGGTGACAGCGATGCATTTGTAAGTAAATTTGAACGTTCCTGTCGCAATAATGCACTGTTAAATTCCTTAAGGAAATAAACAAGATTAGGGAGGGGATGCTGGTGACCACTGGAACTCGGCGACCAATAAGAGTAAATGAATTCACTAGGGTGCATGTTGCATTATGGGGGTCGCGGTAATAGGTCTTTGATGAGATTAAATAAATGTTTGATGTGCAGGAGAAGGTGAGGATTTTAATGAGGGAATAAACTGAGCAGAAGTCAAAGGTAATTGAGATAGCTTGCTTAGAATTTATTAAAAAAATACTGGAAAGTGAGAGTTGGCTGATGAATTATAGCACGTCTGTCAAAAGAAGCTATAACACCTGCGTGTAAAACATGTCTCATCATTACACGACAAAAATACCCAGGAGATGTGCTTGCTTAATAGCAGCTATCTATTTTCAGCATTTGAAGCAAAAGCCGGGATTTCATGCCACAGACATGTAATGTGATTGGCAATTAGGGCGATTCTCATTTTTCTTTCCCGAGAGTTCCGCGTTTTCGGCCAAAATCAGATTGGCAGCGAGAAAAACGAGAAAAATAAGTTACCTGAATTGCATTGCAAAAGCATGTGCTTTGCTTGCAGTATCAAGGAGAGGAGAAGGTTTGGGATTTTAATGTTAGCTCTGTGTGAGTTACGTGTGATTTATGAACAGTCTGGAATATGATAGTGAATAATTCTAGAAGAACATCAAATATTTTTAAGAAGGAGCCTTTACAAAGCCATTATTCCTCGGAAAGTTAGGTATGCTCTCATAAATTATTGAATTATTATAAGTTATGCGGCGTCATAGCTGCGTCGGCCATTGACGCCGATATGCATTCACGAAGATACATGAATTACGGAACAATATTTCGTAGCGAATTTATTTATTTATTTTTTTTTTTTTTGGCGGGGCTACCGGGTTGAGCAGGTAAAGAGGGGAACACTCACCTAACATGTCTAAATAACATCGTTATATTTCATATAAGTACTTGGTGATCTGGATAAAA
Source organism: Macrobrachium rosenbergii (assembly GCF_040412425.1). Lineage (NCBI taxonomy): Eukaryota > Metazoa > Arthropoda > Malacostraca > Decapoda > Palaemonidae > Macrobrachium > Macrobrachium rosenbergii. The sequence continues at coordinate 29,911,738 of NC_089776.1, read as the reverse complement.
GCTTATTTAATCATCTAAATGTCTCCTTCATGTATGTCTTATGTCTGTTAATAATGGAATCGAGTTGAGGGACTATGGAGAAATATGTTCATAAGACGAAAAGCAAAATCGCACGGAAGCCAAAGTCAACGTCTTGAAATGTGTTTCGGAAACAGCTTTTCACGCAGAACTTTCTATATGTTTTTTCATATATTTTAACAGAAACTGTAACAAATCGCACTAAGTATTAGAATAACATGTAATCATCAAAATTTTTTAATGTCTGGGTTCTACTTCAAACGCGGAATTGATAAAAATTCCTGAATGCAAAATTATGCTGGGAGGTAAAGTCAACAAATAGCAGGGGAACAGTAGTTAAACAGTACATAGTTACACAGGTTTAGGGCCTTTCAAAACGCAGTAAGCACTCGAGAGCAGTATTATATTACTTTGGTTACCTTTTTGAGGTTATATCTGCAACTCAATAGCTCTGTGGTTCTTTTTGTAGGTGCACTAACTAAAAGCCTGCTATTCCATTCGTGAGGAATGGAATAGCACAAACGTCTAAAGTGTAGTCCTATGCTGCATCGGCCTTTTGCATAGGTACAAATTATATTTAAAGAATAGGCGTAGCATTACAAATAACACAGAATTTCATAAAATACACTAACGAATATAATTTCTTTAAATAACTCATACACACACACACACACACACACACAGGAATGGGTTGAACTAAAAGGAAAGAGGCTTAAATGACCCATGCGAAGGGTTTCATTAGTCGTTTTCACAAATTTAACGTTTTGAGTAGGATCACCTCATTAGAAAATGTTGATCATTGCAAGTTTCTCTTGACACTCGCGTTGAATTCTACGGACAATACATAAAACGTTCTGCACGAAAAACTGTGGTACCGTACCGCATTTCAGGGCGTTGACTTCGCCAACCATGCTGTTTATCTTTGTACTTACGTACACATTTTTTCACAGACTCACAACTCGATGTCATTATTAACAGACCCTTAGGTAAGCTACAGGCACCACGTGAGGTGCACTGACAGCGCTAGCCCCCATACGGAGGCAAATTTATTGCCCGGGTCCAACTTGTCGTCGTCCAGCCCAGTACTCGTAGCCTTTCTGTCCGCTGGCTCCTTTATAGGCGTGTAAAATAAAGGTACCTGGTCACTGGTTTAGGGACAGTAGGCAAAGCCACCAGACTGGAACTAGTATTCTCGACCCTCTGACACCCTATCGTCTTTTGGACGACATGTTTATATTGACTATGCATGCATTCAAGCGTGTCGTATTCATGCACGAGTGATTACCGCCGAGAAGGTTTTAAGTTTTTGGTTCATTTCGTTCATTGTTTGTTTGGCTGGCTGGTTTGCTGTTTGTCGGAACGTTTATCCTGAAAGTTCTGTGTGGAACTTCAGGAACATTTCTTGCTCCGTGGCTGGCAACAAGAAACGAGATTTTAGGAGAGATCCCTTGGCGGAGATTGGCGTCCCCAAACGCTCTTGCTCAATGGAATATACTTTATGCTAATGAAAACTATACAGTCGAACTAAAGGTTCCAGTTTTCTTTCTTTTTTATCTCCAATGATCCTGGAGTCTTGGTGACGACACTTTGTTGCTGTTATCATTATGATTATTAGTGGTTGTCATACTATTTTAAATTTTATCAAGGAAATTGCTGCGCTTGACTCCGGACATTATATTTCTAGATATTTATTCTCAGATACGGATACATGGAATACCAAATTATTTTTTTAAGAAGCGCATTTTTATCCTAAATCATACACATATTCATATACAGCTCTGACAGAAATGTTATCCATTTTTAAAATGGATTCATCTAGACTGCTCAGAATAAAGAGGATTCTCAAAACATATTTGATAATATCATATTTTTGGACCCTCGTGACATTCTTTCGGAGTTGTCACGAGGGTCCAAAAATGTGATATTATCAAATGTGTTTTGAGAATCCTCTTTATTTAGAGCAGTTTAGATGCATCTTTACAAATGAACGCCTTCGATGTTCTGCGATAGTTGTTAAGAAATTACGTGAACGCATTATCATAAAAATGGATAAAAATGCGCTTCTTAAAATAATAATTTGGTATTCCATAGATATTTATACGCGTATAAATATCTAGAACATAATTCCCGGAGTAAAGCGCAGCAATTTCCTTGATAAAATTCATAATGGTATGACAACCATTAGCTAAGGTAAGACGAGTTAAAGGTAAGGAAAAGCTAAGGGAGCTTAGAATGAATGCAATGGATTAAAAATGATCCTGTTTAGTGTCATATCAAAATTGATAACTGCTTTTGCTACACAGTGTCGGTCTGATTTACAAGTAAATCCTTTATCACTACAACTGGCGAAATTATTTCATATTTTCTAAAAATGCACGTACATAATAACGCTGAATTACGTTTTATGTAACAGTGGCCATCTTTGTTATAATACTATTTTTGATAAAATTCGATGAAACAGAAGAAATCACTTTCCAATTCCTCAGTGTTTACAGGAAACTTTCTTCGCCGCCGAAGCGAAAGCTTCTTTGAGGTTAATCTTTTAAAGGTAACGTTAAGAAGTTTTAGACTTGGCTCAAAGGTGCAAATCCTTCTGAGTCTGTGGTTCTTTCTTGAAGGGAAAATGAGGAGTGAACTTTACTTACTATCCTTCTTTATTATCTTTTCCACTTATTTGGGAAGTTTTTAGATCCTCTCAACTGGTCTTTTATATCAGCATTTTCGTGCATCCCAATGTTTGAAATGACTGGCTAAACCTCCCTATATTCTGATTAGGCCAGTTGTTGGAATTCACTGAATAAAATTATTTAAGATTTTATCTGCCATGTGCTTGTGGAAACCTAATGGTAACCTTCCGTTTTGACTCTCTCTCTTTCTCTCTCTCTCTCTCTCTCTCTCTCTCTCTCTCTCTCTCTCTCTCTCTCTCTCTCTCTCTCTCCAAAGATACGTACATATCCTTCCCTCTTGCCTGATTAATTCCTCACGAATTACGACAGAACTTCTAAAGGAATTTTCATAAGAACAAAACAGCATAAAAATGCAATGACAAAAAGGCACATAAAAAATTCCCTTTTCCATCCTTTATCCGAATTATAGTCACCGCATTAACTGATCCCTAACTGATTCCTAACATTTTGAGACACACTGTCCTCTGAAAGCCTTAGAATCCAAAGGGTAACGCGTGATAGAAATTCACCTCACGAGTGAGATTCGACCAACAGAGCCATAGCGGTTGGAAGAACAATGACGCCCTATTCCCACTGCTCTTTAGGACTTCTGCCCAGAGGAGGTTCCAATTCCACCTTAAAAATGATTATTTGTTTGTTTATTTTCTTGTGCATTACAGTGCTTTCAACAAGAGTTCTATGAAGGAAAGGGAAAGAGTTTCATGTGTTAATACATTGATCAGGTGAATGTAACTAGTAGGTAGATATCATTGCGCCAAATTGAAAGTTAGATTCAAAAAATGTTTGATTAAGGCACAGATATCAAAAAAGGATTTCGGCCTCATCGATACATTCAGTGTCTCCGTTAATGAAGTAATTAGCGTTGAAAAGCAAATGCCTCATTATAGGGCCTGAATTCATTGAGGCTTGGGAAATTTCAGGGGAAATTTCACGGCATGATATTCAGCGATATCCACATAATTACGACACCATAATAATAATATTTATTAAAGTATATTGTCACGATGGTAGCAGAGCATTCATAGTAATTTGAAGCGCTAATGATTCAGTAAATTAATGACGGAATTTTATAGTGACTGCTTTCATTTTTCGTTTGCGATTATTGGTTTTTAACGTGACAAAAATGCAAGTTTGATTTTATGGTGTTAAAAAATTGTCAAGATTGCTTGTAATAATTATGTTAGTGCTCTTCGTGAAATACTCAAACGCCGGAAGAATGAAGCCAAAAGTCAAGAAAAACTCTCCTGGTTTTATTGACGTTATCAGTTAAATGTCATCTGTTTTTATCAAAACTGGCCGATATTTAACCATTTAAGGGATTAAATAAACTGTAGAAACTCTAATTGATAAGAAGACCTTTTAATTTCTCTAATTTTCTTCAACACTAATTATTATTATTGTTATTATTATTATTATTATTATTATTATTATTATTATTATTATTATCAGGAAATGTAAATTTCAGTTGCAGTATATCTTATTTCTCTTATTTGCTTACTTATTTGGCTAATAATGATAAAGATTTAGTGATAAATTGTTAATATAATTGCTGCTGACTGTAGGCTACTCAAAAAACTGATTAAAAACTCTAAATGGAGGGAATGGGAGCTTTAAAGATACTTACGACTCAATTTAATTCCCAACACTTCAGTAGGTACGCATCAAACGCGTAAAGAAAATATAATTAAAATAAAGTTAAATAATATATTTTTTTTGCGCATAGGAAGAACAGTTAGATGATATATTTTATATAATGACGTTTATTCTAAATATTCAATCGATTTTTGCGAATTTCCCGTAATACAGAGTAGGAAACAAGTGTAGTAATATGCAAACTATCATCTCAGTTAAAGGGTGTCGGATAAGTTTGACCTGAAAATCTACTAGTATTTGGAGATGAAAAATTCTGTTCAGTTCAAGGGATAGGGTGATATATCGAAACTCGGGCTCGATTCAACTCAGTCGGAATGCACAAATTATTTCTGTCGTCTCAGTGGGGTAAGGACGCCGGATACCTTTCTGTTGTATTTCTATGGATATGCTCATATATATATATATATATATATATATATATATATATTATATATATATATATATACATATATATATATATATATATATATATATATATATATATATATATATATATATATATATATATATATATATATATATATATATATATATATATATATATATATATATATATATATATATATATATATATATATATATATACATATATATATATATATATATATATATATATATATATATATATATATATATATATATATATATATATATATATATATATATGTAGAAATAATCAACACACATCATAACACTGTATATCAGGATCAGACAGGTCTTTCAATTGAAGGCAAGTTTTAAACCAGCAAGTCTAAAAGAAAACCTGAGAAACTGCACCCAAGGAATTACTTTTAGACTTGTGTGGCCTACTGCCTCAATTGAAAGACCTATCCTTTGTGAGTCAAATTTATTTCTTGATTGTGTGTTGATTATTTCCTTATTCACTCAGAAGGGATAATTCGGAAATGCTGTCAATTGGGACATTGCTGAGTCAAGTTGGGAAAACTGTGGTATGCAAGCAGTTAGCTTGCCCAGGTTTCCTTATTTGCTCTCAGGTTCCGAAGACTTGTGTGGCCGAGTGGCAGCGCCCTTGCCTTTCAATTGAAAGACCTGGGTTCGATCCTGATGTGAGTCAGAAACATATATATATAATATATATATATATATATATATATATATATATATATATATATATATATACATATACATATATATTGAATTAGTTTTAAACTAGTGTGGAAAGAACTAGTTACTGGATGCTATCCTATTTTAAATCTTGTTTCCATGGGCCACATATCACTCAAGTTTGTTATTCATTCCTTTATCTGTTCTCCGAAGACCTACAGTAGATGCGACCAACAAAAAACTGACCAAAATCAAGTTAAAACTTTAACTATTTAGTCTAATACATCAATACAAGAATACAAGGTTTAAAAGATGTATGTTCAAATTGTTCTTTCCTTGTTCACGGCACAACTTTTAATACAAGAGAGAGAGAGAGAGAGAGAGAGAGAGAGAGAGAGAGAGAGAGAGAGAGAGAGAGAGAGAGAGAGAGTAATTTTTCAGCGACAAGTTAAGACATTTTCCGTGAGGAGTTCCAGAAAGTTTTTTTCATGCACTTCGGCACGGACAAAGTTTGGCTCTTATGGACTATTCACAATACAAACCTAATTTATTTCCACTTTGTATCCTTTCAAAAGTTTCAAGCGGTTTCATGACCTACTTATCCTTGACGAGGACATAATGAATAAGATTTTAGTTTATTTCTGTTTTTTTTTGTTTTTGTTTTTGCAGGAGAAGAGAGAGAGAGAGAGAGAGAGAGAGAGAGAGAGAGAGAGAGAGAGAGAGAGAGAGAGAGAGAGAGAGAGAAGGCAGGTCTTTGATTACCATGTCAATTCAAGGCACGGAAATTAAATATACAACAATATCTCCAGTAATGTAACCAAATGTTGGAACATAAATGATGTTAGATGATTAATTAACTATCTCCTGTAAATTATTAGTTACCAGGACTATTTGCCTTTCCGGTTAATGCAACAGCACATCGCAGGCTTATGTCACAAATAACTACGTTGCAAACATCTGGATGCAAATATGAAATTCACAACCAAGGCTTGTTGATGTATTGACTTTAAAAACCAATAGTACATAAACACATAATAAAATAAGTAAAAAATGCGGCGATGTTTCTTCGGCGCAATCGAGTTTTCTGTACAGCGTATAATCAACGCCACCGAAAATAAACTATCTTTCGGTGGTCTCGGTATAATGCTCTATGAACCGCTGTCCTTGAAACTTTAACCACGGCCCGGTGGTGGCCTGTCCTATATCGTTGCCAGGCTCACGATTATGGCTAAATTTAACCTTAAATAAAATAAAAACTACTCAGGCTAAAGGACTGAAACAATCACATTAATTGGAACAGACTGTATAGAATTTCATGCAAGCCACTGGACGCAGTCAAAAGTGTTTCTAAAACAAAATATTCAAATTGAAAAGAATTTCAGTAGAGGTGTGTGCTATATAACGTTAAAGCAGATCTGTAAAGCAGTCACATTTAGTTTCCTTCTATTTCATAGATTTTAACAGGAAAATATTTCCTATCTTTAAAGGTCATAGTTTTTAATGGGGAAATATCTGTAAAGGTCATAGATTTTAAAAGTAAAATATCTATAAAGATAACAAAAATAATATAATATCCTTTATTTGCTTTGTAATGTCTCAGGCCTTACATTCCTATTTTCACTAAATATTAACTGAACATGAAACAAATAAACTAATAATAAAAAAACCCGCAATCAACATGCTAGAAAATGTAATAATTAAGCGGAATTTCCACGTGACAAAATAAGAAAAATCTTGAGGTTTCATAAGCGACTTCTTTAAAGGACTGAAAAATGTCACGAAAACAGGGAAATTTATAAGAACCAGCAAAGCAACTGTTTTCATATAAGATGGACTGATGAGCTGCAGTGTGCGTGTTTATGCGTGGATGTGCCGGAGAGACGCCAACGAGATGCTGTGTCAGATATGGTGGTGTGTCTTACGGAATGTATTCTGCTTAGGCAGCCACTTCACCAGGCGCGAGATCGTCGAGAGGGGGCTTTCAGCCCCCTGGTTCCTTGTATCATCCGAAAATGCATTTGGCATCAATTTCTAAAGGGCGTATATATGTGTATACGCACACACATTATATATATATATATATATATATATATATATATATATATATATATATATATATATATATATATATATATCTTCTTCTTCTTTTAACGTGCTTTTTCCCATTTTTGTATGGGGTAAGCACGATGCCTTCTTTTGAAGGACTTTTGATTTGGCTTTGGGGTAGACCTGAGACTATATATATATATATATATATATATATATATATATATATATATATATATATATATATATATATATATATTGAAAACATGTATCTCATGAAAACTCTCTCTCTCTCTCTCTCTCTCTCTCTCTCTCTCTCTCTCTCTCTCTCTCTCTCTCTCTCTCTCTCTCTATATATATATATATATATATATATATATATATATATATATATATATATATATATATATATATATATATATATATATATATATATATATATATATATTTATATATATATATATATATATATATATATATATATATATATATATATATATATATATATATATATATATATATATATATATATAGCACATGATCATGCTCTCTCCACGTCTAGACATTTATCAAAAGAAGTATATGTGAGAGGATGCTATTCTAGGATAACTGGCTTTGTTTTTTTCACTGATGAAAGAAAACGGGTGGTTTCTCGCTTGAGCCTTCCTCTTGTATGTAAGTCACACGAAATTTTATCTGTTAGCTTTCAACGAATATGGCATATATATATATAGACATATTCTTACAAAACATTCTCATTCGTTTGGCGGCTTCTCTGGCGAAAAGAATCTTTGATGCACCGATTTCTTCAAGAGACTTTTTATTTTTTTTTTTACAAAGTAGGGCGTCCGTAAATTTTCTTTCATCGGCAAAAGGGAAAAACATTATTTAACTTTCATCCTTGCTTTTCATGAACAAAGCGAGGAAAAAAGCTAACTGCCATTTTGCAATACCTTTCTTGCTCGCCTCTCTAAAATTCCCCGGTGTAATAGAATTGGAAAATGGATTTCATTTTGTAGCGTATAAATGAGGCCATTCCGCCACGCTTCGTCAGTTGCGCTTCCTAACGAAAGATTTCGAACTTTCAGCATTTTAGGAATACGGGAAAGTTCAGGAATTTTCCTCTTAAATTTCTGACGGCCACCAGTACACAAAGTGCCTGGCTGATTCCGACAGCGTTGACGGCAGCATATCTATAAAATTAATGAATTGGAATCCCCCAAGGAAAAGGAATGGAATTACTTGTATGGAATCTTCCCATCGTTTCCTGATTAAACAGTAATGTCCTTGACTTCGACCTTTTATCATATAAGAATTTAACATTTTTAAATTCCTATATGAAGTGATATGACTTTAAATCACTGAAATGTTTATGTTCCTAATTTGACCATTATGATATAGATGATTAAATTCCTATATGAAGTGATATGACTTGAAATCACTGAAATGTTTATGTTCCGAATTTGATCGTTATGATATAGATGAAGAAACCAATAAGAAATTGTAAACACGGCGTGAATAAATGGAACGTGACATGAACATTGCATGATAAACCAATCGACTACCTTAATTTTGCAAGAGGCTGGCTCGGCCTTAAAAGTGAAGCTCTTAATAGTCCTTAATATTTTGTGTTCATAAAGCTATCATTTCACCTCTTGGAGAAGAGCAATAGGCCTACCTCTTTCTGAGGAGAATTTCAGCTTGATGAGAAATTAAAGAATATTTTTCTAAACAGGACTTCGATTATTGAAGGAAGAGGAAGATCCGGGTGCATTCTTCTTCGCATTCTGGTGTCCCCTTTTCAGTCTCTTGTCTCTGTCTCAATTAAACAGAGAAATGGTGGGTGTTTAATCCGAATGAAACGTTAATGGACGCTTCTGGGGGGTGCAATTCATCGGGGATTCTTGTAAAAGGTCGCATTACGTCATCACGAACGAAACTAAGCAGAAGATGCATTTTGGTTCAATGGGACAATGTCTAAGAATTCTGGCATCAGTGGAGAGCTATCTGTTTATTGTTTAAAACTTCTTTTATGGGCTGCGGTCTATATTTTACTAAGATCAAAGTTAAATCACTTTTCAGTGAAAATAAACCAACCATGACAATGGGTTACGTGTCCACTAACCTGTAAAAGCTTTGCATGCGTCATCCGGAATATCTTATAAAGCAAACTATCTGGGGAGAGAGAGAGAGAGAGAGAGAGAGAGATTAGATCCATTTCATGCCGAATCCGTTGTGCCTAGGTTGATCCGGGTAGTGATTAGGAACTTGTTAATTAAGCCACTCTGTGGCGGTTCATAGCTGGAGCAACATCTCCGTTTCTTGCAGGTTTAAAGAACTTACTCTCTCAACCGGATAATTTTGTCTAAACCCTCACCAATGAAATGCGTCACCGGGTCCTAATTTTCTAAAACGAAACTTTTTAAGAACTTTAACAGGAATCCATCCCGAAATCCTTTGATTGTTATCTCATTCGCTTTGTTTTTAGTAAGTTACTGTATTACATCATGAATATATTGGAGAGCGACCTCAGTCTTACAATACTTTTTTCATTAATACTTCAGGGAAACAGCTGTTTGGGTAATCCAGGGACCCCAAATGCAATTAAGAATCGCTGATTGAAATGACTGAATAAGATATTCAACAACATAGAGATATAATGAAATTAGATAGTCAATGTGGAAATTATGTGAACGCTTAAACTCTTGGATTTTGATTTATAAGCGCAACTGTTTCATAACAAACGCTCAACAAACTCTCATTCCACTCTCATTCAGAGTCCCGTAATAACCACTCCCGATGTATATTTAATAATATTTAATAATGTTACGCACTCCTTCACGCAGAGGAACATTTATTTCTTTGGTATCTTTCACCCATCTCCCTAGACTTTTCTTCGACAAGATATAACTTACGTAACATAGGCATTCACCGATAAACACTTTCGCGACCTGCCTCTAACTTGTCGTCTCAAATTCCCTCTCTGCGTTTCCATTCCTGATGCTCTAAACATCTCTGCTTATACCCAATAGTACAGTTTACCGGCATTCTCAAGTACATGGTAATATGTTTGTTGTTGTCAACGCAATCATAACACCTCGGGTGTCTGGAGAGGTTTCCACATCATTATTTGCACAAGTACGCTAGCAAACTAGAGAGAGAGAGAGAGAGAGAGAGAGAGAGAGAGAGAGAGAGAGAGAGAGAGAGAGAGAATATCTGAGTAGATCGTTTTTTAACTGAAAATCTGTAGAATCTCTTGTAGACCCTTTTTTAACTGAAAATCTGTAGAATCTCTTGTAGATCGTTTTTCGCCAAGTGGAAGGACCACCAATTCCTCACTCGATTTTGGTATCTTGATTCTCTGAAATAAAATCCTTTCATGTGTATGAATATTGGACAAGATTAACTAAAATTCATGGACAAAAATATGCAAAATGACTGAAGGGTTAGCACTGGAGGACTGCAAAATAAAGTTTTTTTTTTTTTTTAGCATAGGATGCTGTTATAACGAAGCACCCTCAAGCATGTCCTTTTAATATAAGATGCCATTTTTATTAAGCATATTTTCGTCATCCTTTGTAAACGACTGATGACTTTCAAGGCTTGTTGATGAATGTAATGTTCTTTGAAGCTTATTGAATGTAACGTTCTTTGAAGCTTATTGAATGTAATGTTCTTTGAAGCTTATTGAATGTAATGTTCTTTGAAGCTTATTGAATGTAGTATTCTTTGAAGCTTTTCCGGAAGAATCAATATCTTTGTATCAGGGGTGAATGACACCTAGACAAATATATGATGAATTACCTTTTTTTTTTTAATTAGTTTACTAATAAATCTGCCACAGATTGATGTGGCAAACAAATTATACGGTAAACAAAATAACTGCGAATATGCGTACTCTCTGTGCCATAGCATTTTCTTTTCACCGTCTAGTGAATTCATTGGGCAAACCAAATTTTGACCAAATCTCGATTCTGACTGTTTCTTCTGTTAAGGAAATATAATGATGGTCCTGAAATCGCTTGGTCAGTTTTTCATTAGAGAAAATTCGATTGAGCAGTGCATGAATAACCTCGTAACGACAGCATGCGAAAGCAAAAATTGAAAAAAACAAGTAAAAATGCGCCGAAGTTTCTTCGGCGCAATCGAGTTTTCTGTACAGCCGCTACAGCGTATAATAAAGGCCACCGAAAATAGATCTATCTTTCGGTGGTCCCGGTATAATGCTATATGAGCCGCGGCCCACGAAACTTTAACCACGTCCCGGTGGTGGCCTATCCTGTATCGTTGCCAGAAGCACGATTATGGCTAACTTTAACTTTAAGTAAAATAACAATTATTGCAGCTAGACGGCTGCAATTTGGTATGATTGATGATTGGAGGGTGGATGATCAACATATCAATTTGCAGCCCTGTAGCCTCAGTAGTTTTTAAAAGATCTGAGGGCGGACAGAAAAAAGTGCGAACTGGAAAAGTGCGAACCGAATAAAGTGCGGACGGACAGACAAAGCCGGCACAATAGTTTTCTTTTACAGAAAACTCAAACGAGTAAATTAACGTGTAATATCTTCCATGAAATCACAAATCGTTATTAATATCAGTAGTTTATGTTACATTTCACTGACTGAAATTCAATTGTGTACTAAATAAACTTTAGACAGTCCAGCTGATTTCTGGAGCAGAAGCAACTTTCATATATTTTTATCTCCTAATTTTTCGGTTTTATCTTTATGTGATTATTATCCTTATGACTTAGAAAACGAATTGGATAGACCTTTCACAGACAACCATCACAGAATATCCTGTTTGCAGTACCGACACAAGTCTTCCTTTTTAGTTTGCTGTAAAAGAAAACTATTGTGACGGCTTTGTCTGTCCATCCGCACTTATTCTGCCAGTACTTTTTCTGTCCGCCCTCAGATCTTAAAAACTACTGAGGCTAGAGGGCTGCCAATTGGTATGTTGACCATCCACCCTCCAATCATCAAACCAAATTGCAGCCCTCTAGCCTTAGTATTTTTAAAATTTTATTTAAGGTTAATTTTAGACATAATCGTGCGTCTGGCAACGATATAGGACAGGCCAGGCCTTGGGTAAAGTTTCATGGGCCGCGGCTCATACAGCATTATACCGAGACCAGCGATAGGTTTATTTTCGGTGGCCTTGATCATGCGCTGTACAGAAAACTCGATCTCCTCCCCACATTTTTTACTTGTTATGCCGGACAGAATGATACATTGGTACAGGTTTCTGTGAACAGTCATTGAACGCTTTGGAATTACAAACAATTAACGGGAGCGTTAGATATGGCGGCAGTGTGAGTCATTTTTTGGAACCGATGTTATTTATCGTGAATGAGAGCCCAACAGTTCGTAAGCTTTGCATTATTATACAGTGTTTGAATATAAAAAGTTCTAAATATATCATTCAGATTTTCTAGCAGAAAAAATACTGATGTCCTGATGAAATGCAATTCACATAAGCAGAACTGTGAAGCCAATTTTAGAAAGATATGAAAATTTACACCGTTTCACGACGAACAGAATAAAAAGAAATTCACGAATAAATGAAGAATTACGTTTATGGTGATGTATGTTCATTTCATTTCTTACAAAGCTTATTTTTGTAAATGAATATTTGCAAACATTTTAACATTTTCATTCTTTTCACAATAGGACGGGGATTTATGAAGAGTTTCAATCACAGTGTGTGTGTGCGTGTGAGTGCGCATGTTTGTATGTATGTGTGTATGTGTTTGTGTGTGTGGTGTATGTGTTTGTGTATGTAGGTGTGTAGAGAAGAGTGAGGTAGAAGAAATATGACATCTTTATTAGTACGGTTCATAAGGATTTGCTATTATTGTGAGTTAGACTACGGTCAAGGGTAACTGGATTTCTATACACATAAATGACATCAATCAGTGGGGCCCTAATGGCTCAAACATGCTACCAAGAAGAAGCCAGATTGGTGGGAAAAAAGAGCCAAGAACAATGTAGACAGTTCCAACAGAGCAAGAGGAGTGACGGGAGAAATATGAGAAGATTGGCATCACAGGTGAGAAGAGGAGTGGGAGGGGAGAGAGAGAGCCTCTGTGTAGGAGGAAAAGAGGGTAGAAGAGACAATAAAAAAAAAAAAAACCTCTTCAGAGGTGAAGACCAGAATAAGCCTTCGTTTTGTTCTTTGTTATTTTCCTTTTCATAAAGGTTCGTTTACTGATGAAGAATAACACTTTGTCTCTAAATCCTTTAATTTGATACATTTTCCTTTTGTATGGATTTTGGGTTAAAGACAGATTATGACGTAAATGGAACATCACTGAGTAGAACCTTTAAATTACTCTCCTCTTTTTATCAATCGATAAATGTTACACTAATTCTTCTGCAAATTTCCCAGCGAAACACATAGCAAGGAATATCCCGTTAAGAAAAGCAGTTACATATAATATTACCTTCCTTAAGCGGAGTAATTACTGAAAGAGATTTCTTTCGAGTAAATTCTTATCACCGTGAATTCTATTTATTACTCATTTTTATCATATATGTGATTCAAGATAGTTAGAAAAATATATAAATATATAATTTATGTAATTTTGCATTTTATCATCAAACTTTCTTTGTTGGCAAAATTTTTTTTCTAACAAAATGGAACTATATAATGTTTAATGCATTTACCTCACCAGCCAATGAATGTGTGCTCGAATCAGAGAGAGAGAGAGAGAGAGAGAGAGAGAGAGAGAGAGAGAGAGAGAGAGAGAGAGAGAGAGAGAGAGAGAGAGAGAAACTGGACCCGTTCGACTGCAGCTCAATCTGTCTGTTTGCCTGATTACTGAATTATGCACCAAATTGTTAATCGAGCCTAAACCAATATGTTCATAAAATAAATAGCTGAAATGTTTGCAGAAAATGAATAGTTGGATGTGCTAAGTGATTTAACTGAGAGGAGATGTCAAAGATGACAATAGACAAAATATGCTAAAGGAGGGATAGTACAGAGGACAAGCTAGATGCCGTAGTGGTCAGGAAAACCGTTAGCAAAAATATATGTACTAGAGTATATGGAAGACTAAGTTAATGGCTAATTATAATGGTGAGAAGACGAGTAGCTGGAGGCATATCTGACCATTGCTTCGTTGAAGCAGAAGTTAAAATAAATATCGGTTTAGCCTGGCGAGGAAGGAGTGAAATATAGTAGTAAAAATAATTAGATGAGAGTGATAATAGGTGAAATATAGTGGTAAAAATAATTAGATGAGAGTGATAACAGGCAAATGAGAAGAGCATATAAGGTGAAGATCAGTGAATCTGGACTAAGCTTGAAGTCATGGAGGTTTAAGGAATAGGTGGTTACTTTATATAATTGCATGATTTTCTTACTGGGATAACAGGGCATTAATGTACTTTAGTTGGAAGGCGAGAGAAAAATGAAAATATGTGATGACACAAGGAAAGTATAAATAAGATAAAAGTAGCTTAATATGGTCGAGATCACAGCTGGTAAAGTCCGTGTAAAGTCTAGAGCATCCGAAAAATACCAGAGCGTCAAGAAAACTGCAGACGTCTCCAGAACTCTGCAGTGGATATCTTAATTACCTGACCTAATGGGAAAACCCTCAGATTAAAGACGGATAAACAGACGTACAGACGAACAGGCAAAGAGAGAGAGAGAGAGAGAGAGAGAGAGAGAGAGAGAGAGAGAGAGAGAGAGAGAGAGAGAGAGAGAGAGAGAGAGAGATATCATCGTTCAATCGATCTGAATGATACAGCACTGGCATCCTAACAAATGATGTGATCTCAGATGTAAAATTTTATTCTGTACCCATATCAGTTCTCATTTTCTGCTATACGTGATTTAGCTCCTATTCATCGTATGTAAGCATTTACTTTTCTCTGTTACAACTAATTACAACTAACAGCTATATCCAGAACAGTGGAATAGTAACGGAGACCCTAGTCTTTCAAGTGTCATGTATAAGACCGGAGTCTCATCATTTAACTCATTTTATGAGTGTGTGTGTGTGTGTGTGTGTGTGTGTTTGCATGGTCACGTAAACAAAATGCTATAAATGCATTACCGTTAATTTCAAAATACAAAAAGATATACTCATACAGACGCATGACGAATGAATTACAACTTTTATTTGGTTACCAGTGGTATATATTTAACCATAAATTGAAGACCCAGTTTGCAGGTTATTCCCCTTTTATTTTCAGCTGAATATTTGATGTCGCTTTAGCAATATGAAATCCGGCCATCTCTGCAGGCTGATGAACGAGATATTGCTGAATTATTATTCCGGCCAGGAATATGAAATTCTAATGCAATATGAACCAAAACGATCGCTGTAGATTTGTGTCATTGCAAATGAGTTTTATGATTTTTCTATCGCAATTTAAATGTGCATGCTTGGAAAAGGCCTTTTTTCTCTTTGGGGAACCGATATTTGAAGCATGGAGTATATCACACCTCATTTCACGCAGAACTGACGGAACCTTTTCGGTTTGTTAATAAAAGCACTGAAAGCAAATATAGGGAGAAAGAGTTTAGGGAGTATCGAAAGGGTATTTTTAATCTTCTGTAATATTCAACACAAGATCCTTCTTGAGGTATCTTTGTAAAATGTCATAACTGAACTAAAAATTTCACATAAGGCGAAAAGTAAGAACAACCTTTTGGCAAAAATCTTCTGTCCTCTTTACAGTTTGTACCTAAAAGATATTTAAAAAGAGCGTTTACTAAACTAACAATAAAATGTTTGGTAAATATTTATTTTGCAATCTTAATGAAAGATTAAATTTTTCACGCCAACATCTTCCTGTAACAATATTTAATTGTACTAAACAAACATGGATGAAACCGAATTGGGACTTCGGGTGTTTCCCATTATATTAGGGTCTTCAGATCGGCAATTCCCCATCATTCCACTGGACTTCAAGACTCAGCCAGAATTTGTACTTATTTGCTTATAAATCAAAGCTAATGCATTGCTGTGCCTAATTAAAACTATTCAATTCGTTACATGGAGACATCAGAAAGGTTGTAGTGAGGAGATCGAAGAAATCATTGAAGGGTTAAAAGGATCTAAGTTTGGGTTGAGACGGGCTTTATAACATAGCTCTCACGGTGATCAACACTTCTAAGAAGTTATAGGAGAGAAAGTAGAGCTTTTGTATTTTCTTCCAGTTTTCCCTTCCCAGATAGTATCGTTTTTAATTATGGAAGCGAGGTTCTTCGTTCAGTGCTTGATTAGAAGCATCCCCTTTCGATAGGGGGGCATAAAGATAATGATGATGATGATGATGATGACAGTGCCGTCCTCAAACCTGTGTGATCAAGGTACCCTAACGAAAAAACTGGGAAACGAAAATCACAAAGACGCGCAATTAGCCTCAGAGCTCCAGTGGTCATGACGCCTAATCGACGATAATTCTCCGCTCTACAATTAATCTGCAGTACAGTAAATCCGATATAATACACCTGGTGATTAATCTGCAGTACAGTAAATCCGATATAATACACCTGGTGTTTAATGTGTGCGTCGGATGAACAGTGATAATCAGGGGATTCTAATTTTAGTTAAAAGACCTCTGTCTCTTCTCCCTACCTGTATACTTGGTCTTTTGTAGCGTTCGCAGGTCGTGAAGGAGGTTATTACCTGTTCCCCTTCCCACAGAGTCACTTAATTACCCATAATGCTGCTTTATTTGGCAACACGTGCATTAAATGTCAACGTAACTAACCATCCTCGTCTCCATATTTGTGGGTTAATTACCCGAATTTCCATCTTGTGCGTCCGACATCTACGTTTGAAAACACAAAGTTACCTAAGCTAATATACTTCTTTAACAAGCACAATCTTTTTATTATCTCCTCCTTAGTTTATTGTACGAAATCCAATAAGTATAATGTGTACTTTATCATATTTTGATGCGCACTCACTATATCTGTTCCGTTTATCTGCCTGAAAAATCAAAAGAAAGGTTTTAAATTTTTTATCATTTTTTCCAGCAACGCTGTAAGAATATTTTCTCCCTACGCTTTTATTGTGAATTGGATTTTGGTCGGGAGGGGAAGGAAGTGTTTCTACCAAGCCTCGACGGAATATGTTTCAGAAGAGTACCTGCGAAGTAGGTACCGCACAAACATCGTAAAATTCAGGAGAAATTCCAGGGAAACGTAAACGTCAGAGCAAAGTCTTACTGTATACTTTCTTTCGTCCAAGGGAATTCTTGATTATTCTTCCATGCATTGTTCTTGAATATGGCATTAACAATAAATGTCTTTGGCAGTTTAGGAAGTATATGAAATGGTCACAGAATGATGAAATAAGAAGGTATTGCATATTAAAATATTCTTTCTTTATGTCCACCATCATGATAGGTTTTTGTTTGTAACTAGAATTACATATACATTCCGAACAGGAACGAAAGTAGAGAGAGAGAGAGAGAGAGAGAGAGAGAGAGAGAGAGAGAGAGAGAGAGAGAGAGAGAGAGAGAGAATCTTTCGCGCCTCATTTCCTATGCCCGATCCCTTCATA
Source organism: Macrobrachium rosenbergii (assembly GCF_040412425.1). Taxonomy (NCBI): domain Eukaryota; kingdom Metazoa; phylum Arthropoda; class Malacostraca; order Decapoda; family Palaemonidae; genus Macrobrachium; species Macrobrachium rosenbergii. The sequence goes on along the minus strand of NC_089776.1, from coordinate 29,893,735 downwards.
AACTCTCGTGAGGGACTTTTATTTATTTGTTCGGGAAACTTTACGCCCCGCACTCAAACAGAGAAACCAAAACGACGAACAGGTTCTAAACTTTCACACATTGTAAGCAAAGATGCATTTGAGCGCGCAGCATTTGGAATCTTAAGCACGAGAATGGAATACAAGAATGCTTTTCAGAAGCAAACATTATACCGAACGAGAAATGAAATTACCTTTAGACTTACACGCGCCATGGGTCTCACAATTTCCTTTCGACATAATGGAAACAACCCCCCACCCACCCCAGGAAAACAAATAAGTAGAGAAATGAAAGAAATTTGTATGACTGCATGTAAAACGCATTTGTATGTTATTCAGCAAACAAGCAAGTTTTATTGCTTTGGTCTCCTAAATAACGAAATGGAATGAATGCGAATGAGTAGGACAGAAACTTTACATCTCTTTCCTACACCAGGCAAATGAGATCTGAAGGACTGGAGTCTCGCCCCCTTCTTCCTCTTACCATATTGTCAATAAAATTAGGGAAAATAGAATAAGACGAATATGAATGAGTAAATAAATAAAAAAAAAACCATTTACTTTTAGCCCATTAAGGCTTAGGCATTTCAGCAAAGAGGCATCGCCATGTAAGCCGTTCCGAAGACGTTCCAGGATTTTCCCGAGTTGTAATTTATGTAAGAGGCATTACGCAACGTGGGCTACCTCCGTGGAAATTTAGGGGTTCTGGGTAGAAGTCACTGAACATGTTTTTTTCCCTTTCATCCTTCTCATCTATTATTTTCCATTTACCTCTGTATTCATTTAATCTAGAAAAATACACATTATTGCCAATATTAAACATTAAGTGATTGTATCGCTTTTCAGATATATCGGTACTCCTTTGAATTCTGTTTGTGTAATGCTGAATGTTTCCGTTAGTGCTGACCGAATACTCTTCATCACAGTTAAGATTAAAACTAAACGACAGCACCAGAGTTTCAGAACAAAAACTGAATTCTGCTGTATTTTCAAGTAACAATGATCATCATACAATTAATTAATTTGCATCAAGCGATATTTAAGAACAAGAAGAATTTCGTCTGTGCGGATCTTCAAAATATGTCAGATTTTTCCTTACTTTTTTTGTCGTTTCTTAGGTATCGATATTCGTTCAGTGCACATACTCGATCTAATGTATATTGTTGTATACGAAAAATGTATAGTCGACTCCAGAATAAAATTCTTTCGGTTTGATTATTAAAGCATAATCAATCAGACTTCTTGTATGATGATTGAAATTAGGAGAAACGACAAAAATGGATGACCTTGAAACCTTGAAAGAGAGAGAGAGAGAGAGAGAGAGAGAGAGAGAGAGAGAGAGAGAGAGAGAGAGAGAGATGGAGTGGTGGGGGCGGGGGATGGACGGAGTAAGGTACCTTGCACAAGGATATAGAAATATTATTGCACTCAGTTGGTAATTCATTTATATTGGTGACTGTATTAGTTCAAAAAACTCTTTGTTAGTTTAAGACCATACCTAATCTATCAGAGGAATGAACACCATATTGAAATAAACACAGTTCACAGTTCGATTTGATATACATTTCCCATGGTAGATACCAAAGATTCTTTGCAAAATTACACTAATGGAACACCCAAGATTAATTACGTTGCGTTACTTTTATCATAATACTTTTTTCTCCTTGCAGGGCGTGGCTCAGAAGAGGCTTCCATTTCCGGTTTTCAGCGAGTTTTAATGTGCTAAGTATGTAAGTTGAAAAGATTGATTTTTAAAAAGATTTTATTTCAAGATGTCGGTTCATTCGCGTTACTTGTTTCTTGCCAGGGCCGAAAATTTCACTGGGTGCAAATGGCGGTTCTCATTCGAAGTGCAGACGAAAGAAAGCACATATAGTATACATTCCAATTTAAACCCGAAAAGAAAGGGGAGAGAGTTTTGTAAATTTCAAGTGTCTGACCTCAACATCTGAGTTCTAATTCGAACATTTTTTTCCCCTCAAAAACGCTCAACTGTGCTCTAGTAACGATAATATTTAGGTTATCGCAGTACCATCACCTTGAATATTTTTTATTTATTTATTCGTGTTTCCTAAACTTTTTAATTGCTATGTAAACGTTTATCCAAACGTAAAGGTTAAAGAAGTTTTTATTAAAGTATGAACACTAAAAAGCTGTTTACAAAGTTTCACGGAGCTTTGCACGACGGCCAAAAAACAAGAGTGTTTGACTAACAGATAAAAATTCATTTATATTTACAGTGTCATGATCAAGTGCTATGTCTTAAGCCGGGAAGAATGAGAAAGGAAATAACTTTATAATCCCGAGTGTGGAAGATGACGCATTACTTAAATGATTGCAGGTTCCTCAGATAAATTACCTGGATATCATACAATTAATGAGCCGTGTCATTGAAAAGCTCAAATTTATGTCATAATTATGATGTTTCCTAATGTTTTCTATGACGACGTGAAGATGATAAATTATCGTTCTTAACTTCGAGATTTTGCATCTTTAATGATGCATCATCTCAGAAAAGTTCGAGGATATCAGATGGGGTGTATATCTCAACTTCCTTAAGTTCCAGTTGATGAATGTGAACGACATTTGTTTCGTGCTTCGTTGGTGGTTTATGGACGCGGGAGGTCATTGATTTAGGGAGCCAGTTACTCTTTTGATGCTTGAAGTTTTGTATCTAATCAGCTTTTTATTCATTTTGAGGGACGGTAATCATGGAGAAAGAGAGAGGTTATAATAGAATATTTGATTATATATATATATATATATATATATATTATATATATATATATATATATATATATATATATATATATATATATATATATTACCTGTGGTAATGTGTGATAAATGAATCACGTACAAAAGTGATAATAATCATATATATATATATATATTATATATATATATATATATATATATATATATATATATATATATATATATATATATATATATATATATATATATATATATATACATATACATATATATACAGAAATATTCAACACACAATCACGTGTGGAACAGAAATAAATTTCTGACTCACATCAGGATCAACCCAGGTCTTTCAGTTGTATGGCCTAGTGGGCAGCTCACTTGACTTTCAACTGAAAGACCTGGGTTCGATCCTGATGCGAGTCAGAAATTTATATATATATATATATATATATATATATATATATATATATATATATATATATATATATATGTGTGTGTGTGTGTGTGTGTGTGTGTATACATATGTATGTGTATATATACAGTATACATATATACTGTTTCTATATATATATATATATATATATATATATATATATATATATATATATATATATATATATATATATATATATATATTATAATTACCATATGCCTCTTTCATCCTTGCACGTAGTACCTCTTTATTCACTTTTATATTCTTGTTTTTTATTAGCTTTGCTTCTCCTTTGTTGCTTGTTGTACAATTGTTCATAAGATTTCTTTCGGGTCATTTACTATCTATCACTCTGTCTCCAATTGGTCTTCATATTTCACCTCCATTCAGCCTCTAAAAGAATATTTAGTTTAGTTTATTAATTGTAGCTAATCTTCTTTGTCTACCCATGTTTACGTCTATTTTTTTCCCCTTTCCATTCTCTTAGCGTTCCTCTTTTGCCTCCCCATTCAATCTCTGCTGATACACAAGATTTACTCCGAATTTTCAACTGATTTATTTAAAGTCTGTCAGTTCGCCGTTTAAAAATCCATCAGCTCTGAAAGGCTTTTTCGTCCCAAACTTTCTATTGAAGGATTTACGAGGGAAGTTGCCCTGATGAAATTCACTTCAAATCGCAGGAAGATTCCCTCTCGCTCTCCGACCATGTTTTGTGTTACGAGTAAATGTATATGCAAACATTTATTTTGTTTGTTTTCTGCATGGTTGTATCGGCTGAAGCCAAAGGAAATGTTTAGGAGGAAGCAGTAGAGTACCAATTGCTTCCGTTATATTACATACCTTTTCTCGTATTACTTGGTAGTGTCCCAGAGTATTGGAATGCCTCTGACTCTGACTTCTCTTTGGGAATGAGCTCTTCCTTGGGCGAGTCGATAGAGTTGTGGTCTTGCACTCGTTAGGCCCGAGTTCGACTCGCCGGCCGGCTGATGAAGAGTTGGAGGAATTTATTTCTGGTGATAGAAATTCATTTCTCGCTTAATGGGAACAATTGTAGGTCCCGTTGCTAACCAATTTTCTCAACGTTAAATAAGTGTAGTGTCCCAGCCCTAGTAAATCTGTTAATCAGCTCAGTGGTCTGGTAAAAATAAGAAGGGAATTCAACTTTAATTTGTGAGTTTCCCCAAAGAAGAGTGAAAAGAAATTACGGCTCTCATTGTTGGTGAGTGATGGAATCCATTTCTTTCAAATTGTATGCTACGATTGACCACATTTAAAAGTAAACTGTTATTACGAAAATTTTTTTAATGTTATTTTGGAAGCCCAATTCCATGAAAATCTCAATAAATATGTTATCTAAATCACCGTTCCATAACGTCATCACCCTAGGATATAAAAATTCATGAACATCAGTGTAAAAAGCTGAATCTTTCTGTTTTTCAGGACAAAGAATTTGGAATGTTAATGGATTAAAGTGAATGAGATCAGGAATATACAAAATAAAATACCTTGAAAAATGCAAAAAAAAAATTAATAATAAAAATAAATAAAACCAGCGTTCGATGAGAAAGAGAATTAGGAAAGTGAACCTTATTCCTTCAACTCCTTCTTCGAGGCTGTCTTTTATAAGTTTTATAAGTTTTATGTCTGCTAAAACAAGTTGCCTTGTTCTACTGTTTTCGCACAGACTTGCAATTCAGGAAGACACTGGGAAAAGTGAGTAGGGATATGTAGGGATGAGAAATGGCGTGGGAACAGATGGGAGGTGAAGTATTCTAAATCCGACCCCAATCTTCTTGCGGTACTTGTAACTTGACCACCATCAGCCATTCGCCTTTGTCTGTCTGTCTGTCTGTCTGTCTGTCTGTCCGTCCCTATTCCTTACTTCATCACCTACACATACGTAACCGATTCAAGTGTAACGGGAATATCATGGCAAAATGCTTTACAGTTTCTTTTTGAATCTTACAGGGTCGATGGAACAGGAATTTAAACATTTTTGGGTAAGGGAACTTTATGCATTTAAATGACATCTTTATTATCGATTTTAACAAAGAATTATCTTGTCGCAGAACGCAAATAATATAACGTCAATATTTGTCTGTAAACTATTGAGTGTAAACCTGCAAGATGGAAATCCACGGTTACGTTCTCACAGAGAAGTGGGAGGGAAACGAACGGATTTAAGATGGGGATTGCGAGAGAGAGAGAGAGAGAGAGAATGTATACTTGTACTTGTTTCGTCTATTTAAACATCAAGACTCATTTCATTTATTTTTTTTAAACATATAAATATATACTCCCTTTACGGCCACGCACGGGAAACAAAATAATATGAAGAGGGATTTTATGTGAAAAAATGTACATAAATGTACTTCAAAATGAACGACTTCAAAGCTATTAAACAATACAAAATGAGAATCTTTGATTTAAATAAGAAAAAAGTAATAAAAAGGCTGTTTCTTCCTGAAGTGCTCTTTCATTAAGATAGCTTCATTTAAGTGCTGAATTATTCATGGAAAAGATAATTAAGAAAATAAAAGAGCTCTCGGCTAACTTAGCAGCATTAAAGTACAGAAGAAGTTCAGCCCTTTCGGAAGCCCAGAGTAGGTTTCTTTCCGGGGATAATCTACCTTGATACAAAAATCCCTGTCTCTTTGTGGCAGACTTATCAAAATTTCATGCCACAGATGCCTTCCTCTCCTGTGATATGCTCACTTTCCTCCCTCAGCTGAGCGGATTTGCAATTCAGGGAATTTTTCCACTTTAAACATTCCTATACGTAATTATTTGTTTTATCTATTCATTTTTGGTGAGATGTAATCAGCTAGACGCATCGATTGACGTCAGGAAAAGGAAGTTTTTGCTTCAAAGATTTACCCCACTAATTGGAGGATGTTAACAGACTATTTGCCATATATAATTTAACATCTTTTACTTTGGCTATTTTATCTATGAAGCAATTCAGTGGAATCGCTTAGCGGATGACAGATGATATAAATATTTACGCTTCTTGATACTGAGCTTTTAGATTAGGTAATCATACAACTGTTCCCATAACACACACATATTATATAATTATATAACTGTACACTCAGGTAATGCACATCAGTGCCAGCATCAAAACACCTCTTGCTTAAATTATTTCCGACTAGAAAAAGTTCGTTTTGGGGATCCAAATGGAATCGTAGTTACATAATCGCCAGTGAAGTTTTCTTCGCAAATGCAATACTTAAATTTCGTCAGTAGACTCTACGGATGATATGCAGCGTTCCAGTTTCTGAAGCCTGTAGCCACTGTCACAAGTTTGAGCAATCCAACAGATAATGAGTCTCACCTACCAAAAGTTAAAATTCTCTCTTCTCTGACCAAGGAAAAAAATTTATGATCAGGAAAAAATTGTATGATCAGGAAAAAATTATGATCAGGAAAAAATTATGATCAGGAAATAATTATGAACAGGAAAAAAATTTCTGATCAGGAAAAAATTATGATAAGGAAAAAAAGTCCCCGCAGAAAACCACTATGTAGATTATACGATTTCAACAATTTAGGTAATGTTTAGATAATGGGAAAAAAATAATATTAAATCTCTCCTAAGAATAAGATAAATTCTTGTCAAACAAAAACCGGAGTTACGTGGGAAATTTCATTGATCAATAGATTAGACTTTAAATAAGGCAGCGTCAAGTTGTTTTTTATGAATCTCCGTTATAATCATTAGTAGCTATAAAGAATTGAATAAACATATTCATTGATTAAACAAAAATATCCGGTAATGAAAACAGTTCCAAGAATTTTAACAGGCTGCACGGGTATGCTTTGGGATTTATATCTTTGTCATTTATTTTAAGATAGTTCTTTTTCATTCTGAAATAAGTCAGTTGTGAGTACATTATCAATTTTAGAGCTAAATTAACATGGTTCATTTATTACCCCAAAAACATCAGTCACTGAAAAAGTTCGTTTTTTACAGGCCACAGATTATATATGTTTAGCCCTTATGACTTTAATGTTTGTTTCAAAAGTTAATTATATAGACTTCGGTAATTTTAAAGAACTGAGCTGATGACGTCATTAGATAAAAAAAAAAAGTAAAAAATGCGCCGAAGTTTCTTCGACCCAATCGAATTTTCTGTACAGCGTATAATAATTCTGTATGAAACTCTGTCAATGCCCATGAAACTCAGCCACAGCCCATGAAACTTTCAGCCTTGGCCCGGTGGTGGCCTGCGTTGTTGAGGTGCCATAAGTGCGATCAGGCTAACTTTAACCTTAAATAAAATAAAAACTGATAAGGCTAGAGGGCTGCAATTTGGTATGTTTGATTATGGGGGTGTGGATGACCAACATACCAATTTAAAACCCTCTAGCCCCAGTAGTTTTTGAGATCTGATCAGAAAAAGGACGGACGGACAGACAAATAGCCATCCCAATAGTTTCATTTCGCAGAAAACTAAAACGTAATTCGTTAAAATATCCTTATTACTCTCCACAAGCTGCGATGCCTATAACATTATGGTATTTATAACTTTGTTTGGTTGAAGATAAGGCGATAACTCTCACAGTACACACATACTCGGGGGTGTGTGTGACTCTGTGTCTGGGAGATGGCTTCTCCGTCTGTTGTCGTTGGACTTTGAAATGAGCCCTGAGATCAGTCACAGGGTGTTGGTTGTCCCCGCGTCCAAACCTGGCTCCTTTATGGGCGATTTATGTGAAGAGTCGACTGCACCGTCTTATATATAAACTGGCATTTTCCTTCCTCTTTCACATTTTTTTCTTACGGTTGTTCCGACACAAGTAGTGATGATTGTAATTTATGAGGATCTTAACGACCTTTGAGCGTGTCCGTCTGTCTTCATGGAGAAAGATTTTGGCTTTGTTTTTTTTTTTTTTTTTTTGTCTTTCCTTAATAACCCCAACTTGATTTATTTCTTATTATTTGCTGACGTAATGACTTTGTCTGTATCGGAATAAGTCACTAAGCAAGATGGGAAGTTTATCTGTAGACTTTCAACGTTCTTTGTTTTCAGATTCTTCGAAAAAAAAATATAAATGCAGTTTTTCTCGATGTCTCCTAGAAGCAAATCATTACCATAATGATGATGGAAATAATGGTAGTAACGAATATAATGTAAATTCTGTATGAATATTACGCTTTCATTGGAAGCATAAAATAGTCACTGGGTATGGAGGAAATTGTTTTGGGGCGACGAGGGTTGATGAGGAATGACTCCAGCCTGTTTTCATATGATTAATACAAATGGGTCCCATATGCATAACGAATTGTTCTACGAGAGAAATCGCAGCTTCGGGTGTTAGGGCTGACAGAAGCGGTGACCTTATGAACTCCCTGATAGGAATGATGAGAGTTCTGGGATATTTAAAAACACTCAGAATAAGTCTCTTTTTTTCTTTAATTTTTATAATTTACTTATGCGGCTGCGCATCAAATTCCGATCGTACACGGGAACACCTTGTACGATCAGAATTTATTTATATTGGCCTACGGGTGGAGAAGATGATCACCCGGTTAAGATGCTCTACTTCAGAATGAGTCAGGGACTTAGTTAATGGCTCCTTTATAATCAGTTACCTTTTTCATCCTCTCAAACAACTGTTTGGTAATGCCTTTCATTTATTTGACGTACAACTCAGAGAGAGAAAAAGGAGGGAGATTAAGAAAAGAAGATAAACTGCTGTCCAAGAACCATTACGTTTGCGATTCAAATGAACTTCCTTCTCGGTTCAGTCATTGAACTTTTACTCAGCCAGGACCAATTATCAAAACTTGTTGCAAAGTATTCAGGATTTAGTTATCTTTTTTTGAGTTTACTAAACTTTCTGTACTAAAGCTAAAAGGCTAGCAAAAAAGATGGTATAGAAATGTACATTGATAACCAATAAAGGTCAGGTTCACATTACAGGTTGTTTCTGATTTTCAAAAAAATATCTTTGATGGAACAGTAAGTACTGCCCATTCGTTCTGTTTTATTTTTATCTAATGAATCTTAAGATTCCAAATAAAACAAAGATCGAAATAAAATCACCAAATATTCAAATGTAATTTACATAATTTACAGTTCCATTTATCTTAGAATTATAGGAAACCAAAAACTAGCATTACTCATTGCATCCATCAGTCTTCCTGTCATTAAAACGGTCCAGTGAGTTTTTGTACAAAGGTGATATTAATTAGGTTAAATCTTTAACCTAATAGCCGTATTTTTATAACAACTACAGGACCACTGGTGTCATGTTTAAGAAGTCTTTGCAAGATTTTAAAAGCCTTAATATCCTTTTTCAATGCTAATAGCTTTCGCAACGAAGCCTCGAAGAGTCAAAAATTGCCTGTAGCTTTTTTTGCGGAGGCCTTTTTTATATCATGGGAAAAATTATGTCTGAGGAAAAGTACTCAGGGAAAATTGGTAGCGAAAGCAGTGTCAGCTCGCGATGGGATTTCGGTCAGGGTCGTGACGGGCATTCTAAACTATTAAAGGAAATGTATGTTCTTCAGAAGAGAATGCATAGTGCTTGTAAACAGCCGAACGTGTAATCTTATTAGGAATGGTCTTCGTTATATCCATTATAGGTACGGGTGACAGCATTTGTGATGAACATTCAGAACCTGTGTTGACAAATACAAGTGTTGTAACAGTTTAGTATTTTAGACTTTTGTTAAAAGTTATCATAAAAGTTTAAGATATTTTCAGAATAAAATAACTGGTTAATTTATTTCATTGTTCTAATTGGAATCAGTAATGAACTTTATCGCAAAACCCACTCACAGACACACACATATATACATATATAAATATATATATATATATATATATATATATATATATATATATATATATATATATATATATATTTATTTATATGTATGCATGTATATATATATATATATATATATATATATATAGATATATATATATATATATATATATATATATATATATATATATATTTATTTATATGTATGTATATATATATATATATATATATATATATATATATATATATATATATATATATATATATATATATATATATATATATATATATATATATATATATATATATATATATATATATATATAATATAAATATCTATATATATATATATATATATATATATATATATATATATATATATATATATATATATATATATATATGTATATATATAAAAATGTATATATTACAGTAAGACTGTGAAACCAGGAATTTCACGAAATCCCTGAAATTTTGAGGAATTCGTAAAATCAAATCACTTAGGGACATTTGATCCTAGGGAAACAGGGATTCATCCACACGTTTGATGTTTAGTACTAGCCCTCGGGGATCAAGTGTCCCTAAGTATTTGATCACATAAACACAGCGAAACAGCGATTCATCTACACCGTTTCTCCGTGTTTAGTACTAGCCCCTCGAGGATCAAATGTTTTCATAAATGTTTAGTACTACCTCATCGGGGATCAAATGCCATAAGTGCATTTCATCACATTTGTTCCCCGACGGCTAGTACTAAACACGGCAAAACACATCAAACTTTACGATTAAGTGATTAAATGAAAAGATAAGAAAATCACTAGGTGTAGGTAAAACTAAAAAAAAAAAAAAAAAAAAAATGAATAATCCTGTTGCTTAATCCTCTTCCATAAATTATGACTTGAGGAACTTATCTTCTTCGTAAGGGCGTGCAGGCCCATGATTCTTTGATGTGGGTAGAAAAAGTATCCTCCAAATAGATCCATAACCTTCGCAGACAAACATGAACTTTTCTTTCTTGCTCTTTCAAAGATAGCTTTTTTTTTCTACTGTTTAGCTTCATTGCACGAGGGAGAGATGCTGACATTTATTACTTACATCAATCCAAAACCAACAAATCCATCCTGATTTTTTAATGGAATGAAAGTTTAGTTTTTATTTCATTTCCTCTACATCTTGTTAATTTCGTAATTTGATCGTCAAATTTCCTGAGGGTTATCTTTGAGAGGGAAGAGGCCACGGCCAATCACGCATATGAGTCTAGATATAATCAAAACTATTTGCTTCTTGAATAAAATGAAAATATAATACACTCATAATCAATCACATTCTTAGTATTTGCTGTTCTTTTATTCATTCATCTGATTTTTTTATTTTGTCTTTTATAATGCCAACAACAACTGCTCAAATGATTCCATGGCTAACAAAAGATTTTTTTCAATGAAATAACGTATGATGATATACTGCTCTTCCACTCCATTGCCTGAGTTCCCAAATAATATGGATGTTGTCTATAAATCTAGAATTTTAGAACTTCGACAGCAGCAGCGAAGACTTGGACGGGGTTCCAGTTTCTTAATTTTTCTCTGCGAGTCGAAAAATTTCCTGAATAAGCAAACGGGTTTCACGAGGCTATACGAAAATAACCAAGCATCAGAAAAGACGTGCAAGAGATTCTGTTCTTTTGCTTCTTCCCTTCTCCCGTCTCTCTCGGTCTCTCCCCTCCCGTTCTTGCTCGAAATGTTGCCTTCATATTTTGCCTGCTTCGTAAGGCATCCCTTTTTTAATGGGACTGAAGGGAGGGTAATTGTCTTCTCGGTGTAATTGCCCTTAACTCTTCTGCAGATTGTCTTTCTGAGTTCTGCAACTGGGCCTTGGGACCAACTCTGCAGGTATTGTTTGCTAAATGTTTCGTGGAGATTTGATAGGAGACCTTCTTCCTCTCTTTGAATTGAATTGAATACAGAATTTAGGCCAAAGGCCAAGCACTGGGACCTAAGACGTCATTCAGGGCTGAAACGGAAATTGACAGTAAAAGGTTTGAAAGGTGTAACAGGAAGAAAACCTGGCAGTTGCACTATGAATCAACTGCTAGGAGACAGTGGAAAGTAAGATGGAAGACAGAGAATAAGAAAAGAGTTACATTAAAAGGAACGAAAGGGGTTGCAGCTAGGGGCCGAAGGGACGCTGCAAAGAAACCTTAAGTAATGCCTACAGTGCACCGCATGAGGTGCACTGACGGCACTACCTCCCTACGGGTAGGCTTGTCATTTCACGATAAGTACACGAAAAGCCTTTAATATAGCAAATAACAAATTAAAACCCTATTTTAACTGCTTATGGCAGAAACAGGATATACGAACACTGCCGGTATATTAATCTTTGTAAACATACACAAATTTCAATGATAAAATTGCATTCATATACGCAAAGTAATCCTCTTCCAGGCTAGTCACAATATGGATAAGTCCAATAACGCCGGGACCTGGCAGATGTTTCAAAAGAACGTGCTTCAGAAATTCTGTTGAAGATGTGTTGCAACAAAATGACGACTAAAAGTTGCTCGTTCATCACAGCATAAAATATAAGCCCTCCTAGACTACTACAAAAATAGAAGAAATATGACCGACCACTCATATAATGATTTGTCTAGTTTCTATAATGATCCACAATACAGAATATCTTCGGAGTTAAACTGACCTAGCCAAGGACCTAATGAACTTTATGTCGACACTGAAAATTATCCAGTCTGACCCGGAAAGACTTCTTGCAGCCAAAATGCCAAACATGCAATGAGCCCCGTTAGGCTAAGTTGGGAAAAGTTTCGGCAAATAAGAAAGTGTGCAGAAAACCCAGGAGGAACTGACGATACCAAAGACTCTAAAAGTTGCTCTCAAGATAATTGTCTCCATCTCAAAGTTTTTTTCCTAATGCCTTCGGTCACCGTCGGATAACTTTAGGGATACGTAACCGACCTCGTTGGCTATCAGCTTAAAAGCCTCCTGTTTAATTTCGCAAATACAGTCGAGTGAATGAGGAAGAGGAAGTAAAATTTATTACTCTCCTGGAATGGATATAAGAGAGAGAGGTATGGGAGAGCCTTGGTGGTTTAAAGGTCCTGTTACGATGACCCCTTTTCTCTGTATCTTTGATGTCCGACCATTCAAGAGAATGGTGCAGGATGTTTTTCCTTCTCCTACAACGTGACGAGTAAAAGGAGAGAGAGAGAGAGAAGAGAGAAGAGAGAGAGAGAGAGAGAGAGAGAGAGATGACTGAG
>NC_089776.1:29865515-29878015 GCF_040412425.1 Macrobrachium rosenbergii | reverse complement strand
CTTCTTTTTTTTGTTCCTCATCTTTCACGTTCGTATATTCTCTTTTCCATTTACCGACTCTTCTTCCAGTTAAAAGTCTTATCTCTCATTTCGTCCATTTACCTTATTCATTTGTCTGCCCATTGTTTCCCTTGCATTACATTTCCTTTTTATTTTTTCACGTAATTTTTCCTCAATTGTTACTGATGTCTCTCCTTCACCACCTTGTCTTTTATTTTAAGCATCATAAAAAAAGGAGACAAATTCCATAAATAGATCCAGCGTGAATGAACCGAAGATTTTTTTTTTTTTTTCGAGAAAGGCTTTTGATTGCTTGATTTCTTTTCATCCTCAATTCAGCCCGAGGAACAAGTCCGGATTATTGTTGGAAGTAAGATAATCTGTTTATTTATATAATTCTTTATCTCCTATTACCATTCATATGGAAATAAAATTACTTTAATTCGGGAATAAAGCGTTATACTAAAAACAAATATATAAATAAAAAATTTCCAAATCTATTCTCTGTGATAAAGTCGTTAAGCGATAACGCGTTATTTAATGAATAAAACAATGAAAATTATGACATTGGCTTTATGATATTCCGGTAGTCACCTAAAGCGCCCAAAATTTCCCGCAGGTTTCACTTATTATTTATTCTCTGAAGAATGATTTGGTTCAGCCTCAATCAACCCTCAGCCCTGGCCTACATAAAATGCATGCTGGAATGAACCTGAAGCGTACGAATATGCCATATGCCTTTAAAAAACGAAAAAAAACGCTGTGTTCATATATTTCAGATCCTACCTTTTTCCTATTTCGGAAAAGTTTTGTGGATTCAAATGTAGCACAATTCTTTGTAGATTTTACTCCAACAATATCACGGGCACCATAACACTTTCATTCACATTAGAAAAGTACTGAGTGAAAGAGAGAGCATTATTAATTGTTGCATAATTGCATGTGTGTGTGTGTGTGTGTGTGTGAAAATCCGTTTGGCAGTAACAGGGAAGGAAAGAAAAATATGAAACGAAAGATAAGAGTTAAGAGAGGAGAGGGAGTAATTACGGAGTTGTAATTGAGTGGGAGCTAAAAAAAGATTTGTAATTGAAAACAAATAAACGAGAAAAAGATGGTTTGTTTAGTTGATATACAGAAAGTGGTAAATGTATGGAATACGAATGAATCTTAGAATGATAATAGCCGGAATGGGATGGATGTGAGTTAATATGGAAAGAGGAATGAGTGATAAATGTCTTGGAAAATTTAATTCTGTTTGGATATTGGATATATTTCGGTCAACAACCATTACCTACGGACACGTACCACGGACGCGTAGACAGACAGGGAGCACAAAGAGAAATGTCCATAAGCCTTTTCTGTACATCCTATACAGTATAACTCTTTTTATATATCATTACTGCAAAAATACAAAACTGAGAAAAATGGTAGATACTGATTTTGCAGGTACTGCAAATGGGACCCCCCTAAATAAAGCATTGAAGAATCATTCTGAAATTGCAGTAACTTGTGTATTAGTGTTTCACGAGCCCGGTAGGTGGCATATCTCAATTTCGAAAATTTGGCAAATACTGCAAAATTGATTGAACCCGTTTCAAGAAAATTTTCTAAATTATTTAAGGAAAAAGCGTTGTATTTCAAGAAAGTTACCATTAATATTTAGAAAAGATGTTGCAATTATCTGGGAATGAATCGTCATTTCCATAGTCAAGGGATCAGAGTTGTGGACGCTGCGGAATTTAACCTCTCTCTCTCTCTCTGGCGCTGTTCATTTTACTTTCGAGCTAATGTGGACTTTAGGTTTATCCAAAATCTCTCTCTCTCTCTCTCTCTCTCTCTCTCTCTCTCTCTCTCTCTCTCTCTCTCTCTCTCTCTCTCTCTCTCTCAATTTATTGTTCTTTTTATAAATTTTATAACTTCATTGCAAAATTTGGAATATTAGTGATAATGTATTGTTACTTTGTGATCATCTGAATCATTTATATCAAAATTTATTACCAAACATACAGGCATTCATTAACAAAGCAGTTATAATGAGTACAAGATTACATTAGAAGTTGGGCAACAGGCAACGTGTTTACCAGCAACTGTCAGCCAGATATTTGCGGAAAGAGCTACGCCTATCTCATTCCAGCCCATCCTGGATCTGTTGGGATCAACCAGCTGAGCTGGTCTCTCTCTCTCTCTCTCTCTCTCTCTCTCTCTCTCTCTCTCTCTCTCTCTCTCTCGAATTTTAAAGATGAGACTCCCTTTGGGTTAGGCTAGAAAGGAATTTTGTGCATACGTGCATAGTAAAAATGGACGAATGAAATTATCAAAATAGCCGTTTCATCTTTCTCTTTTTCTCTCGTCTTGAGTGACAATTCAAAGTTTCAGTTGTTAAGGATTTATTGGTATTGAATTATTACGTTTCATAGACTCCTGATAGACTCCTGATATTATTAATCAATGGGAAAATTCTGTTACTTGATTCTACAATAAAATGATTGGACCTTTGTTAAAAAAAGGGCCTAAAACATTAAATTACTATACAATTAATTCAAAAGTATTGTTTTATAATTTGGGAGACTAACTTCATAAACACGTAAACCTCACTAGTTGTTAAACAACGAGATATATGTTACTCTTTTTTTTCTCTCTCTTACACAAGCTGTTTTGAACTTCATGGGTATTATTGTTCCGATGTCGACCAAACACTTTTCAAATGTTTGCTCCTTCGTCGCAAAACTTCCCCAAAATCAACAGAATACTCATAAGTCATTCTTTTATCAAAGTCAATCATTTAACACATCTGTAAGTTTTTCCACGTATTTCAACACCTGTCTACAAGAACCATCGCGTCTCTTTCCTTTATTCTGTAATTGGTGCAACGCCCATTTTATGATTAACTTCTCTCAGTCGTCTGTCATTTTCATTGCTTACTTCTAAAATGGTTCGTATTACGCAAGACTTTTCCGTAGCCATGGTTATGCAACTTCACCTCACTATACCTCTAGGCTTCCGTTAATTGTCAAAATCTTATACCTTCCAATATTCTTTGAAATTTTCTTCCATAAAAAACCCTTTCAAACACTTTTAAAGTCCACGAAACTTCTCTTCGTTATTAATCAGTGACATATCATCTGTAAATATCTTCTATCCAATATAAAAAAAAACGTCATGTGGAGAGCGCCTGCGTAAAACATCAGACTTGTAATGTGATGAATCTTTTTTTTTTTTTTTTTCCAGTGTACCCTCTTTGAACCAAAGTGCTTGGTCCGGCAGTGAGAATGGCTGTCTCGGTAATCTGAGTTGGCCGACCCTCTGAGACCCGCCAGCTGCGTATATTCCAGGGCTTTGATGACCCCAGCTTCGCTTCCCCTATCCACTGAAACACTACAGGTATATAATTATGGTTCGAATTAACCATGGAAACGTTTTATTTAGAAACTGATTGGTAATCATCTTCCTCCTTCCTTAGTTCTTTTTATTAATTCTGTTTTACCTTTGAAAAAAGCTAAAGTTTAGATTTCAAGAAATTGATTCGTTGCCTAATGCTGAATCAATTAATAATTTAGCTTTTAATGTTTGTAACTATTTAGCTCTTAAACATTTGATATATTTATTTATTTCGTAACCTTGTTTTTTTTTATACATCCTTTAGGCTAGTTTATGCTACAACGTTTAAATTTTAGCTCATGATTTTATCGCTCACATTTTACGCATTCATATTTTTTTCCACATTCAGTTGAAAGCAAGATACAATTCGCCATCTACGTTTTTAACGAAGGGTAAAACATTAGTGCTCTTTTCATCATTCCTTCTCTGGTATTAAATCTTACATGGAGTAGGGACTTCTCACTCTCTTTCAGTTTTTTACTCATTTTCCGACTTAACTCATTGTATTTTCCAAGAAAACTAGAAAAATTATTTTATTTTTTCATATAAGAACACCTCCCAACAGATTAAGGCTCCAGATCTGGCTCAAGACATACCAGAGCCAAGTGTTTCACAGACGAACCTCGTTAATGTTCAGTTAAGTCCATTTTCCCAGTTCGAATTATTGCTCTGTAGGTGAACATTCTGGGAGATGGTGTCCTTCCAGTGGATATATTCTGGGAATTTTTCTCATTTGTGTTTAGGGAATAAAACAAAATTTTTACTTTTATCAGATAACAGAATTGAAAGCAATGGAATTCTCACTAAAGAATCATTAGTAATCACAAATATTATTTCTTTCCTTCTTTTTACTTAATAAAATGAGCCAGAGTTGAGGAGAAGGGGTAATTGATAGTAGATGAAACACAACAGACTGAAAACATAGTTATAAAATTGCTTAGAATTTATTTATATCCATCGACGCTGCCTTAAAGGACTGCGCGTAATGATATCGTTATGACACAGGTATGAAAAATCAGGTTTTTCAAGATTTTCATATTTTCTTGAACTGACGAATCTGCACGACATTTACGCATCATACCTCTCTATGTATTTCCGCGCTATCATTATGTCGAACGTAATTGATTTTGGTTGGCGGATCATCCACTTCATTAACATGTCTGGAACCTCCTAATTAATGAGCGATGTCGGCCATAGCATAAGCCTCCTGCCTTCCGCTCAGAACAGGGGTTTAATTTGGTCCTCGAAATATATCCTCGCTACTAATATTCCAATTAATGGTCAGCTCATTCACGTATTTGGTAGTAATTGGTGCGTAATACGTCGGAGATTTTGTCCATTTATTTAATACATATAACATAAAACCTCGGTCAAAAACCACTCGATGCAGTCCGGGTTAAGCATTACATGTACTTTACGTGTACACTTTATTAATTCATTTGCCAATCTTTTAGTCCCTCGGTAATTTTGATTTTTAGCAAATTAGCAAAGAAACGACTTGTGCATTTCATATTTTCTATCTTCTGTGCAAATTTACAGAAGTGGGTTGTTATTCATCACAGTATTTATATAAACATCAAATACCACAATACTTTCATAAGAACCTTTCTCTGCAAACATATTGTTTGATTTACGTGTAAAGGACAGAGCTACCTTCGATTATTATATATATGAACGTATAATGCTGTAAATCTTATTATTCTCTGTTTCTCAACTTTGGGGTATCTTTATTATTTAACTAAAGGATAGCTGTAGGGGGCATGAACGTTTCGACACGTTTATATTTTTGATACATAAGTGACTGTCTTTCTCTAATATATATATATATATATATATATATATATATATATATATATATATATATATATATATATATATATATATATATATATAAGATCAAAACAATCGATTCCAATCAGATTTTTCTAAATAAAACAGTCCTTTATTTCTCATTTCTTTTGTGAGATTCATTAAGTACTGAATGCCACCTAAACAATTGTCATGAAGTTGCCAACTCATGCCCTTTTCTAGATCCAAACTAACACTGATGACGAAGCAAATCTGGGTCTCCTGGTGGGAGACGGGCTACGAGTGAACCATAGATCTTGCAAGGGGGCTTCAACGAGACCTGAAGCATTCACTGTGGCTCAGTAGCCGGACAGTGCGTTTCGCATCTGTGATTTGTTTTGTTTCTGTCCTTGTCCCAGCAGTCGACCCAACTGCGCATGCGTAGCAGTGTCAGCTATGGGTCAGAAGTAAGAGCATGGGGCTGTCAACCTCATCCCAAAAGACTTGTTTGTCTGTGTGTATGTGGTGACGAGAGACAGAGGGTAAAAATGGTTGGCATATTGATATATCAAAGATTTCACATAGGGTTATAAATGGATAACGTAAGATAGAGTAAAATTAAAAATAATTTGTCTTTATAGCAAGAAATTTAGTTTTACTCATTTGTGGGAAACAATTCAGTTTTAAAGGATCGCTACTTTCTCTCTCTCTCTCTCTCTCTCTCTCTCTCTCTCTCTCTCTCTCAAAGACCTTTAAAACAACGTCACAACTTGGGAGCTGTGTTATCAAATAAATTCAAGCGTTACCACGCTGATTCATTTACGAAAGCCGGCACTTTCGGAAAGGTAAAAATTGATAAAATGATATTTTCTGCAAAGAAAGCCACAAATTAAAAATCTAGACGTACGAAAAGAAGGAATTAAAAACCAGAGTGGATGATACGTAACCATAAAAAAAACCGCTCAACTTCCCAGGCATTCAAATGTTTTGCTCAACAACGTGGAAAATAAATGTAAAAATAAAAAAAATGGTGGGGGTGATAAACTGTCGAGTGAAAATTGCCGGAGAAAAAAAAAAAGATAATCTTTCGCCAGGCGTACTAGACAGGAAAAAGACCAAATGTACACAACGCCTGACAGAGCTCCACTCGGCATTTTCCTTCCCACCCCGCAATAAATCCCGGAGATTTTTCCAACCATTGCAGCGACGATTCCAGATCATGGGATCTTAGTCTCTCAGCGCACACTGAGCGGTCCCGTCTCCCGTCGTAAATTAAGTTTCCATTTGCTGTCTCGTGTCGTAAACCACTACCACCTTCGTCCGCTTGATCACGGAGTTAACTGTCATTATGCCCACGACGTGGTTCTTAACCTCGGGTACCTGTACCCCCAAGGGGTACGAAATCTTAAAACTGGGGGTACGAGACATGATAGCCAGTGTAATGGTACGGTATATTTACTATGTAATTATCATATGTTGGTATTGTATTTATATTGGGTGGGGGTACGAGAACATTTTCTGAGATATCAAGGGGTACGGGCACTGAAAAAGGTTAAGAATCAATAGACATAGAAGGAAGTTGTAGGAAAAATTTATAAATAAAAATTCTTCCATGCCTTTCAATAGACATAGAAGGAAGTTGTAGGAAAAACTTATGAATAAAACTTCTTCCATGCCATCCGCCATCATACCTTAATTATAAAGATAATTATAAAGATAACGATAATAGTAACAATGGTAATATATGAAGCCGAGTGCAGCAATGAACATTTCAGTGGGAAGGACCGAACAGAAATGTTTCAGACAGCTGAACAAACATAACTGAAAGCCCACAAATCCACACAGAACACGAAATAGAAGAAAAACATCACTTTCTCCGGAAGATAGCTTCCCGAGAGTGCTGAATAAGTTCAGCGAATATCGTCGAAATCGAATGAATGATTTTATGGGGAACGGAATCGAGGCCGGATAACAACTGCTGGTAAATGAAGTTGACCCCCGAAAATTATCGGTTCCATCAGTATTGGAGGTCCTCGGTGACGAGGGATTATGATGGTGGTGGTGATGGGTGTTGGTACGGTAGCGCCATTTCGAAATTCTGTTATAAGATTTCTGGTTAAATTTGTTGATTATTCATTTTTATTTATAACTACATAAATGTTAGGATCCTAAAGTGGTATAAACAATTAGTAATCTTATTGTCAAGACATCAAGGTACTTTATTTTCGTGTCTGAGACGATGTTATTCATTTACAGTAGATTTGTTTTACCATTGCAAATACACAAACAAACACACACACACACACACACACACACACACACACACACATATATATATATATATATATATATATATATATATATATATATATATATATATATATATATATATATATATATATATATATATATATATATATATATATATATATATATATATATATATATATATATATATATATATATATATATATATATGTTTTCTGGCCTCCATGTGTTTTAGTTGGTTCGTTTTTGACATTTGTGGTCAAATTCATTTTTTAGTATGTTCAGTGTGGCACGTTTTTTCTCCTTTATGTTAAAGGCGCGTTTAGTCCCATTTGCGTGTTATCTGGCTCCCTGTTTATGCTTCGTTCTGGAAGGAATTCAACACTTATGGTTTTTTTCTTATTTCTCTTCTGTTTGTTTTAGAATATAGGTTTTCATAACATTATATTTGTGTTGGTCAGTGTTGCGTGATTTATTTAGGCCATTTTGTTCTCGCTGTTGTTATCAAAGAGGATATCATTACACTCTTTATCTAGTTGGATTATTCGTTTTAACGATCTCATACACACACAACACACATACACTCAGGCATTTATATATATATATATATATATATATATATATATATATATATATATATATATATATATATATATATATATATATATATATATATATATATATATATATGTATATATAAAAATATATATAAATATGTGGAAAATAAATATATATAAATATTCGGAGACCAAATAAAGGCTGTCTCTCTCCTCAGACAAATAGATAGATAGATAGATGATTCACTATTTGCCTGAGGAGAAAAGAGTTTGTTGTCTGAAATATAGCCTTTATTTCCCACATTTTGGCCTTTTTATGGGCTCCTTATATTTGATGGAATTCTGTTTTAACAGAAAATGTTTCACAGTAGTATATATATATATATATATATATATATATATATATATATATATATATATATATATATATATATATATATATATATATATATATATATATATATATACATAGTGTATATAGATAGATAGACAGATAGTGTTTATTTATTGTTTGTGACTCAAACTGGCGCGGCATTGCTGACAGCCACTTTACGATTTGTTGTGCTAGAGGTACTATTTGTTGTACGATTTGTCGACCAGATGGTGCGGCATTGCTGATTTGATTTGTTGTGCAAGAGGATTTAACTGTAAAGGCAATGGAAAACGGGGGAAGAGATGAAGTTCCTAAAGCAGCCATAGAGAATGGAAAGCGTCGTATGCAAACATGTCTGAATAGGGCTTGATTGCTGGAAAGACATCTATAAATATGTATGAGAAGGAGATAATGGTGTAGAAGTGTTTTTTAGATTTTGTGTAAGTGCAGATTACATGGAAAAGTATGTTGATAGGAATAAAGGAACGTCTCACCATTATTTCATGAAGCAAAAGTAAAATCTGTCAGTCACACCGGATGACTGTCTGTTAATTTCACTTTTTTTTTTTTTTGTTCAGTGTGTTGAATACCGCAATAAGTCTGGAAACAAATTTAGCATTTTATTGGAAAAACTGGCTCTTTAATGCTCATTCATACTTCATGAAACTCTTAATGTGACCTATGACATTCGAGTAAGCTAGGCTGATCATAGACAGTAAGGGAATCTTTCATCAGCTAATTTTAAACGAAATTAAATAATTCAATAAAAACTGGTACTTCATCTCAAAACCGTGTAGTGTTGCAGTTTTGCTCTGGACAGAACCAAAACATTTTATTTTATTAAAATGTAATTTATTTCTACAAATTACTTCCGGCCGGCTAATGAAGAATTAGAGGAATTTATTTCTGGTGATAGAAATTTATTTCTCTCTATAATGTGGTTCGGATTCCACAAGAAGCTGTAGGTCCCGTTGCTAAGTAACCAAATGGTTCTTAGCCACGTGAAATAAGTCTAATCCTTCGGGCCAGCCCTAGGAGAGCTGTTAATCAGCTCAGTGGTCTGGTAAAACTAAAGTATACTTAACTTTTTTTTTTCGTCTTTGAGGAAACAAACAAGAGAATATAAGTGCTTGGCTTGTTTATTGTATACCACAATATCAAGAAAATTGTTCCTTGGCCTCTCAAGGAACTCAAATGTTACTTTACAAGGCGATAAGGAAAAGAGGAGTAAATGACGAAGTGCTCCCCGAGCCATCTTGCGGATAGGAACTGGTGAAGATGATACGGCTCATAACTGGAAATGGGAACGGCAATAAGAAAAGCCGCCCCGGCTCCTAAAAATCCTCGGTAGTGGCAGTTATCTGTGGTGGAAGTGTCATTTAGTAAGGCCTCCAAAGAAAGCGATATAGAAGTTATATTATCAGTTTTACCACTCTGTCACTGAAGGGCCAAACGAATGCTATACTTTATGAGACATGGTGCGGTAGTGTAGGTCATACGAGCTCCTGTCGTAAGAGCAGTTAAAAAAAAAAAAAAAGGAACGCTATGAAGAGAATCATTATTAACTCCCGTTTGTAATGGTCTTAAAAGCACAATGCCTGTTGCGGCTGTACGTATCTTTAAGAGCAACCATAAAAGTTATGGTTGGTTACCATATTGCCAAGGAATGTTTGACTGATAACGTTTATTTTGAAGCCATTCGTTGAGTAAAACGCTAAGCTTATTTCTTAGCCATAAGATAGTAGCCTAACTGAACAGGATCTTGTTACAGATATATTTATTTTAAGGCATTTCCCGTTCTTTTAGATGGGAAAGTGTCATTCACTACCCAGAGAAAAGGTACTTTTAAAATTCTGTACTTTAAATCAAATTATTGTTACCACGGTGATGATAAACTTCCAATATAGTATTTTGCGATGATCAGGTGACCTTAGAGTTACAAAGATATTCTGCTTCTGCTTTCCTGATTCTAGACCATAATGATCGGCTGTCAAAGTCAGTACTTTTTGAGTGGCAAGCGACCTTGAAGTATTTCTGAATTGTAAAAGTAGTCTTGTTAAGAAGATAAATTTCTTGATTCTTCACAGAAGTCATTAAATGATAAGTAATTTTCACAGCGCAAAGACAGTAAAATTCATCATCGATAAAATGAAACGACATAACATAGTTTTGATTAACCGTAGTTTCTCAGACAATGGTTTCCATCGCAAGAAAGTAATATTAGATTTCCAAATACACAAGGACTCCAATATCAGGAACGAAGACGCTGTTTCCATAAACGCCAAACAATATATCACCAACGAGTGCATCTTACCACATAACAAAAAAAAAAAAAAAAAAATGACCAACATCAACACTCTAAAAGGACACAGAGTTCTTCCTACTTAGTCATCCGGCGCCAGGCTTAGCGACCAATACCAATGAGAGAGAGAGAGAGAGAGAGAGAGAGAGAGAGAGAGAGAGAGAGAGAGAGAGAGAGAGAGAAATAAAAAACAACAATTAATCAGAGAGACACAAGATTCAACCCAACACCCTCTATCCCAACCCCATCCTAGATAACTTAAGGGGGTGAATGCTGTTTCTAGTTTTCTGAACAGAAAACTATTGCCCCGGCTTTGTCTGTCCGTCCGCACTTTTTCTGTCCGCACTTTTTCTGTCCGCACTTTTTCTGTCCATCCTCAGATCTTAAAAACTACTGAGGCTAGAGGGCTGCAAACTGGTATGTTGATCATCCACCCTCCAATCATCAAACACCAAACTGCAGCCAACTGGCCTCAGTAGTTTTTATTTTATTTAAGGTTAAAGTTAGCCATAATCGTGCGCCTGGCAACGATATAGGCTAGGACACCACCGTGCCGTGGTTGAAGTTTCATGGGCAGGGACCCAGGGACCCATACAGCATTATACCGAGACCACCGAAAGATAGATCTTTTTTGGTGGCCTTGGTTATACGATGTACAGAAAACTCGATTGCGCCGAAGAAACTTCGGCGCATTTTTTACTTGTTTTTTTCTCAAATTGATTTTCGTTCTCTGTTAAATGAAAATAAAGATGTAGCTAAGTATACACACACATACACACATATATATATATATATATATATATATATATATATATATATATATATATATATATATATATATATATATATATATATATATATATATTGCTATTTTCACAATGTACATTTAATTACTTACCATCACGAGAAAGATAAATAACTGTATTTCATTTTACTTAAAGCAATCCTTATATACTCACAGTTGCCTTGACTTGAGACGCCACCATCCCCCATGCCACAAGAATTGTCTCAAATGTGAAAGAGTCAGTCTTGTTTCCTCAAAACTTCATATCACAGAAGCAGTCGGTGGTCATCTGCACTCAGAGGCATTCCTCTCATGAAAGACTTGGGGTTTTATTAGCAGAGATAAAATGTCTTCGCTCTGCGGAAATTAAATTTTAGGACTCTCTCTTTCTCTCTCTCACTCAAGAGAATGCTTCTTGCCACAACGGGACTCATTCGTATATATATATATATATATATATATATATATATATATATATATATATATATATATATATATATATATATATATATATATATATATTTATATATATATATATATATATATATATATATATATATATATATATATATATATATGTATATATATATATATATATATATATATATATATATATATATATATTAAGATGATAAATTTATATATATATATATATATATATATATCTCCGGATGAAAATTTATGTGCTGTTGTCACGGACGCTTTTCTCTTTTTTTTTTTTTTTTCAAGAACACAATCCCTTCATTTTCTAATCACTGACTAAGCACATCATAAAGAATAAACAGAGATAGAGCATTCAAATTGCATTCAAGTTGGTCCCTCTCTGATCCGGTGTGAATGTTGTCCCTTTAAGCATAAGGAGCATCAAATGCGCTCTCGCGTTTGAGATGGAAATACTCCCTGATTAATTTAAGCATCTGATTATGTCTGCATTCCAATCCGTCAGCGAGTGGAATGTACTTAAATCTGAATTCGTAAAACCTGAATAGTGATCTGTTAATGGTATACACTTTGTTTTATTATGAAGTTACTCTTGGTGCCATCAATAAA
>NC_089776.1:29733015-29853015 GCF_040412425.1 Macrobrachium rosenbergii | reverse complement strand
AAGATAATGAGTGAAAAAATCCCGCTAAAAAAAGAGAATACTGATAACAAAATGCTCATCTCTGAAACAGCTTTGATGTTTTATAACGCCATTATAGCTTCGAGAGAAACTAAACCCATAATGTATTTTTATACAATTGGTTTTAAGCAGTATTCACCTGACAAGTAGGGCCACATACAGTTACTTATATCATAAATATAAATATTATTTTGTATGTATAACTTAAAAATACATATGATTTTGTAAAGTTAAGGCCATGCATAACTTGTACAAAAACCATACATGAATTTATATATGATACAAAAAAGTTTAATATAGAGTACTTGGCTTGTAATCGCTAGGTGCGTGATTCGATATCGGGCTGTGCACCAATCGATCCGATGGGGATGTTTGCCATCATCAGCTGGGAGCCAAAGGATGGTTATTAAGGAAACAATACCTCTTCCAAACGATATTAAGGAGAACCAGAAGGCTGGTAGCTGGTACTTTCTGTCGCTAACCCCTCTTATTAAGAAACGATATGGTTTTACACAAACACACACACACACATATATAAATATATATTAGTAAAAAGTTAAAGTCCTCCTGGGCCTCTGTAGGCTCATAGGGCAGGCGCTGATCTATTTCTTAGGCCGTCAGCCAGTGGGGGACAGGTCCCAATGCCTATATATATATATATATATATATATATATATATATATATATATATATATATATATATATATATATATATATATATATATATATATATATATATATATATATATATATATATATATATATATATGTGTGTGTGTGTGTGTGTGTGTGTGTGTGTGTGTGTGTGTATAGCTTGCCGCCGATTGCATAAGAACGTATTCTTAACAAAACCTTGGGTCAAGTAGCTGCATTCGGGAGAATAATTAGCTTTAGCACTTTACACCACTCAAAAGTCTAGCAAGGAAGGCCTAAGTAGACGCACAAATACTCACGTCATGCAAACTGAACCCAACATTAAATCTGAAGCAATTTACCTGAGATTGCGGAAGGATCGATTGACGTCTGTAAATATCTTAAGGTGGTTTACTGCATATCGACGAGCTGTAGAAGATATCACTCTCTCTCTCTCTCTCTCCCTCTCTCTCTCTCTCTCTCTCTCTCTCTCTCTCTCTCTCTCTCTCTCTCTCCCAGAAGTTTCTACTTCATACACTTCTTCTTCAGATATTAGCTTTGTAAACACAGGTCCATTGAATTCAATATTCTATCTTCCACGAGGTTTTTCAAAATCAGAAAGAGATGAACTAATATTAATCAAGGTTTCCGCTACGATCGAATGGTTTTATGTAAGCTGGGAGATGTTTTATGGTAATGCGCGATGTATTATTTGAAATTTAGCATAGGTAGGCGAATATTTTTATAGATAGATAGTGTCTCCAGGCAGAGTTTTGTCCACTCTTCTTTCGTCTCTTATTTTCACTTTCTGATTTTTTTGGCTTTCCTTCGTTCCAATACTATCTCCCTCTTTATTTCAGGTTTGCTTTATCTATCTATCTATAATTGTTTCTTTTAAACTATCCCCTTTTTGAAGGTGAACACCAAGAGTCTTTTGCAATTGATTATTGGAATAGATGTGCAATTCTAGAAACCATGTTTGAGGAGGAACGGACGATGAATGAGGGCTGGTTTGACATTACGAATGGGTCAGTCTGCTGGAAAAATAGCATTGGGGTATGGGGTAACAAGAAGGAAACCTTGATCATCGGATGCCATCTGGGATACAATAAAGGTTAGACATGTGCTAAAAAGAAGAAACCTAAGATGTTGGATGACATCTGGGATACAATAAATGATAGACAGAAGCAAAAAGTACGTACAGACAGACTTCAGGGGGGAGATAGAGAACGCTAAATAGAACGAGGCAAACACTGAAGTCAAGATAATGAAGTCAAATGAAGACCAAGAAGAGATAACAGAGGCTATTAGAATAAGCAGGCTAATGCTGTTGATGATGTCGAGGATTGGAACTGGTGTTAGGGGTGTACCCAGAATCCCTAGAATTATTAATCGAATACACCCATCAAGAAGAAGATTCATCAATAGAAGAAGAAGAAGAAGAAGAAGAAGGAGAAGAAGAAGAAGAAGAAGAAGAAGAAGAAGAAGAAAGATATCACGGAATAATCCTGTGAGGTCATGGATAAAAGATATGAGGGGATAATTTGAATTATATAAAAGAAAATAACAAAGGCATGAATTTGCTTATGAATACAGTCACCAGTCTCAAATAGAACCTATAATAATGAAACTTGGGAGGTAAAAAAAACCAAGTTTTGATGAAATTTCTGCATATTTAGCAGAAACTGAAATGGCACCTGGTATACTAATTCATGTGTTTTGCAGAATACGGATTGAGAAAAGACGCCTGATGATTGAGAACAGGTATATCATGGATAAGGTACCATGGAATTTGATAACTGCAATTGAAATGAAAACATTCAGTATGCCTATTCTCGATAGGCTGCGAAGGAAACTGATGATAAAAAGCTTAGAAATGAACTAGTGGTTCTGGAAAAGGAAGGAGATGCACAATTCAAATATTGTGTGAACATTATGCAACAGTGTATGAAATTTAAATAACCCTTTGTGATGAGTTTTGGTAATTACGTGAAGGCATTAAGCAGCGTTCACAGACCAATATTAAGGAAGGCCTTGCATCACGATGGCAATCCCTTTGTATATGTAAAGCTAATAAAATGATCCATGGACGAAGTAGATACAAAGTTAATGTTGATGTTGTCTTGTCAAGTAAATTTGCCATAAATAGTAGGGTACTACAAGGGAACGTTATATCACCTTTGCTCTTGTGGACACCAGAAGAGTTCAAAGACCCAGACCTACGAGATTGGCTTTGATGAGAACTATGAGAAGAGAGGCTGGAGATTAGATGAGATTTGTGGAAGATGGAGATGAAGCATTCAAAGGTTTCTCTTTCTCTTACTTTCCCTTGAGCAGTTAAGCGATTCAATAGTCTCTAACGAGGACCTTGCTGTGAAAAAATTAGACAAACAAAACAGATTAAATGACAATTCATTCCTCTGGGAGCACACCACACATTTAAAGATATTTCTGAACCAAAAAGGTGATGAAAGCAACTGCACCAATAAGCGTCCTTACTTGCTCCACTTCCCCCTATATAGTTCATGACGTTGCCAGAACTGGAATTTCATTTATTCGACCCCTTCCGGACACAGAAAAACCCAGATGGTTAATCTAAAGCCATTTTCCAGGAAAATAAATCTGTTTTCCAGCGTCTGCCTCCCCGTATCCCGGCCATCTCCTGAAGCATTAAAAAGTGACAGGGTTGTGATTACTCTCGCTTCCATTACGATTTTATGTTCATTGTTCGAATTCTGTTTTATTTTAATCCTCGTACTGAAAGCATACAAGATGCGGGTTACGTTCGTTTAGAAGCAACTCAGTATGCATTGTTTTGGCTACATTTTATAAGCTGTAGGCTGTGTTTTCTGTTTATTTTGAAAATGCCAATACTTGTAACAGCTGGAACAGTTGATATAAACAGATTATGAAATTAATAATTAAAATTTTAGCTAAATACCTTAGTGTAAGAAATTAAGCATATAAAATTTTTTTTTATTACGGTGTTTTATAAGTAATTAATGTAGATTTTTTTTTGTTTCCGCTCTAATTATAAGTATTCTTGTAATACTATGCCAGAGAGAACAGTTTCGTTGATATGGTATCAAAATTCATTTATCCACGTGGGACGGTAGTGTCGTCAGTTCACCTCACGCGTTGCACTGTAGCCACTAATTACGGTTCTTTGTAGCTCCCTTTCGTCCCCCAGCTGCAACCCTTTTATTCCTGTTACTGTACCTCCGTTTATATTCTCTTTCTTCCATCTTACTTTTCAACCTCTGCTAACATTTGTTTTATTGTGCAACTGCGAGGTTTTCCTCCAGTTACACCTTTCAAAACGTTTTTGCTCTCAATTTCCCTTTCAGCGTTAAATGACCTCATAGGTCTCAGCGTTTAGTCTCTGGCATAAATTTCAAATTGCGATTCCATTCCAAAATTCATTTCTCAGGAAAATGTCAAGGCCTCTAAATATATTTTTTTATAGTTTGAAATGGCTATCTTTATAACTGATTTTATACTGGTTAATGATAAATTCGACATACTTCATATCTAAGAGTTTTACATCAAATGAAAAACTTTTACATTTTAAAATAAGGAGCGAAGATTTGGCGTTACGTTTAATCTCCGTAGACCTATCTGGAATCTGTCTTTCTAGTTTCGTAAAAACTTTCTATGTTCATCTAAAACTTGACTAGTTTATTTTCCCCGTAAAGATTCCATAAAACTACTTGAAATTCAATGTACATCTAAGTCTTGGACATCAGATCATCTCCTTTGTGTCACAGTTTTCTCGTTACATTTCCAATTTTCGGCTTCACTGGATTCCGCATATTGGTACTCTCTTGAAGATAGCATCGTATCACGGTCTTTGAAGTAATACATGAGAGAGAGAGAGAGAGAGAGAGAGAGAGAGAGAGAGAGAGAGAGAGAGAGAGAAATTTTTATTTTCTCCGATCCGGTCTGTCACCTTTTCATAATCTGAAGTCAAACGTTTGACCAACTTATGTTTTCATAAAATTTTACCTGACCTTGGTGTTTATTATGATAGACACCCGAATGGTATTTTTCCTTTGATTTTAGTGGGGAATGCTAGTATACATAGCTCCTAATTTTTCTGTTAATCTTCGTGTGTTAGCTAAAAGTTTTTGTTATCTGTCTGTGATGGAAAATTGGCAATGTTACACCATTACCTTAGTGAGCAAGAGGTAGTTCATGCCTTGCCAATCACGGATCCTGTAATTACATAAAATTTGCTGAGTAGGGGCTACTGAGGACTATAAAATCTAACTCTGTCTCAAAGTTTCACACGGTTTTAAATCTTCATTTTGTAGAAATACAGTTTAAAAATAAGATGTCTGTTGGTAACTAACAGAATGAAATGGATAGATAGTTGAGGATAAGGTTAGGAGCATTGCGATATCCTAAGACACTTCCACATGTACCATTTATACGACAGCAGGCTGTGCCTCCCTTGTGCCTTGAAGATATCAGCCATGTTCACAGATTAATTAAAAGCCCAGTGCGACTGATAAACACGCATATTCACAAATACATTATAGAGTGTGATCGTATAACGAGAGCATCAAAACGAAAATATCAACAAACCCCAGACGAGTAAGGAATAAGACAAATTATATGAAGTAATGAATTACGGGCGCAAGAAGAAACTGGTAATTTTTGTAATTTGATGACGTAATATCTGAATGCTGAATCAGTTCAGTGGATATTTTTGCCATCGTTCACATTTTCACAAATATCGTTTCACATCCAATTCACTTGACGGTGGGAGTAACTGACATCCGAGGGGCATATCACGTTTCGAATCCTTGGGTGTACAGTAAGTTATTCCCAACACAGAGTGAATTCGATATTGAACAATATCTTTGGACTAATATTTATGAATCTGAAAATCTTACGAGTGTACATGATAAAGATTCACAAGTTTTATATATATATATATATATATATATATATATATATATATATATATATATATATGTGTATATATATATATATATATATATATATATATATATATATATATATATATATATATATATATATATATATATATAGGTATATTACCCATATATATAAATTGGAACCCCTCTTTCAATTATGGCTTTGAAAAGGGAGAACTTCCGACATCTTGTCAGTTCCTCCTCACCCATGTTAGAAATTTTCTGACTCAATCACGTCCTCGAAGATGAATCTAAATTATTCAGAGTATCTCCGGCAGAGAACAGTTCTCCCGAATTGTTTGGTCATAACTCTCAAACAAAACTTGTCAACGGGAAAGTCCACGACTGTCAAAGCCATTAGACAGGAGGGAGAAATTCTGTCAACTGAATTTGTCGCCATAACCAAACTGTCGTCCCGTATCGTCAGAAACAAAGACTTTGATGTGGAAATCCTGTTAGGTATCTTATCAATTGGAACTAGAGCTCTCTCACCTTACGCCTGCTGTCGCACCAGCGTCAGCATAGGCGACCAAGAGGTGTCAAGACGAGTGTCGAATTTCTCTGTGACCGGTTGATTCTGATTTCGTTCTTTCAATTATGGGAGAATTTGTTTGCTTCCCATTTGTTCCGCCGAAGATGAATCTAAATTTTCAGGGATTCTCCCCGATGTTTGGTCTCAACAAAACTTGTCAAAACCTCTTTTAAAAGCCATAAAAAGAATAAACCATAGGTTTTTACATCATTATGGTTTTATCAATTGGATAGTGCTTATGCCTGCTGTCGCAAGTAATAATACAAGATGACTATTTCTCGATAGTGTTCTGGTGGCCTTTGTTCCGCAAGCGTTTGTAATAAAATAAACAAAAAATCTTTTAAGACCTAATAAAAAGAAAAACAAGGTTTTTACATAAAAATGACATTCGAGTTCAATGTAAATAGATCCTAATTTGTTCGTAGAAACAACAAAAGAAATGTAAAAAAACAAAAGTGCTTTTTTCATAGTTATTTTTCTTACAATACAATGCATAATTAACTGTATAGCCTTTGAGATTAACAAGACTAATCTTGGCAGCTTAAAAGTCTTAGACAAATTATAGACAACTGTCCGAGAATTTTGTGCGAAAAATTACAATATAAGCTTATGATTCAGGGAAGTATGGTTTCTTCCCATTTTTGCGTCAAAAATAAACAAGTAAAAAAATGCGCCGAAGTTTCTTCGGCGCAATCTAGTTTTCTGTACAGCGTATAAGCAAGGCCACCGAAAATAGCTCCATCTTTCGGTGGTCTCGGTATGATGCTGTATGAGCCGCGGCCCATGAAACTTTAACCACGGCCCGGTGGTGGCCTATCCTATATCGTTGCCAGAAGCACAATCAAGGCTAACTTTATCCTTAAATAAAATAAAAACTACTGAGGCTAGAGGGCTGCAATTTGGTATGTTTGATGAGTGGAGGGTGGATGATCAAAATACCAATTTGCAGCCCTCTAGCCTCAGTAGTTTTTAAGATCTGAGGGCGGATAGAAAAACGGCAGGCATAATAAAGAGCGGGCGGACAGACAAAGCCGGCACAATAGTTTTCTTTTAGAGAAAACTAAAAGCTCTAAAAACATTGCCAGCTTCCCCTTCCGTTTTCTGTATATTTCGGCACACATAGGGAGGTGCATTACAAACAGTAATTACGTTGCCGTGAGTAATCGCGTTACAGTAATCATGTTGCAGTAATTATGTTTTTGCGCGAGATTCCAACATCAAAGGGTGAAAAATAAAATTTGTGAAATAAACAATTTGTAACTCCGGGCAATGTTAAAATTTTTATAGACGTATATATGAACATAAAGTTTTAACATTCCTAAAGAGTAGTAATAATCTTGGTAACGCGTATCTGAGTAAGTATTGGCAAACTGTATTCAAATTCAGGAGAAAGACGGAAAACAAATTTAACTCTTGATTCAATGATCATTGATCTTTCCTGGATCCGAAAACGAAAGTATAAGTTACTGGACATTCGAAAATGTTACCTAGATGTAAACAAAAGGGACTTATTTTCGTGGAAGGAGATTAACAGCTTTGAATAAGGGGATTATATACTTTTTGCAGTTCTAGATAGTTTAGCATTCTTCTCAAAGAAAAAAAAAACTTTGTAATAACTCTCTGACAGTATAGTGACATATGTTAGGTTGGATTACGGTATGTTTCTATTCTTTGAGGACAGAGCGGCCTGTGGTTACCGTTTATCAGTGACTAACTTAGGGAAATTGCGGGTCACCCAAAAATATATGTGAAATAAGAAGCAAGTTCTCCGAGTCAAGATAACTGACCAGGTGAAGTTATTTGTGGGGGTTTTTAGAGGAGCTGGACAACCTTTATTGGAGAAGGACTGCTGCAACAGATATATATATATATATATATATATATATATATATATATATATATATATATATATATATATATATATATATATGTAACCATTGCACACCGTTCGCCATCACTATCTAGACATTTAAAATTCCTACTACGTTTTACTATCTGGGAAATTTATTAAATTTATTATAGTATACCTTAGTTATGGTCAGAACCAATTTGTGTTTGTTGCAATAATTTTGGTAAAATAAGCACCAGACATTATAATAATGAGTCAAGTGTTTTAGAATGAGGATAAAATGAAGTGTATAATAAAACTCTCGGGATCAGTTACTCTATCATCTTACTTACATTTGTGGGACATATACAGAACAGTTTTAAAAACACAAAACACTTTTGAAAACACAAAACACTTTTGAAAACACAAAACACTTTTGAAAACACAAAACACTTTTGAAAACACAAAACACTTTTGAAAACACAAAACACTTTTGAAAACACAAAACATTTAAAAAAAATCCTTCTTCCTACAGGACACCAAATGAAAAATCTTAATTTACTCAAAAAACTAGTGAAATTAAAGTGAATAACGTCCTTCTGTGTAGGTAATTCGTAAACAAACCTTTGCAAGACTTTATTAAAATTGAGAGAGAGAGAGAGAGAGAGAGAGAGAGAGAGAGAGAGAGAGAGAGAGAGAGAAGAGAGAGAGAGAGAAGAATTATTAGAGTTAAATACTATATAATATTCAAGGTAAATGTTTACATTTCCGCCCATACACCTTTATTTCCATAAAAATGTAAAATAAGATTACCAGAGATACTATATACTCTTTTACTAAGTGTTAATCGTTAAATTTGATTGCTTTTAAAGAGTTTCTTTCAGTTGTGCTATACTAACTATATTTTGATAATTAAGTTGCAATATAGCATGAATTATCAAGAGCCTATATCTACAAAACCGATAGTGCATAAAATTTTCGTCAGGGATTCAAAATAATAAAACTATTTCTTTGGCGATAATGGCGTATATCCATTCTCACCTCCGACAAGAATAAAGAAAAACAAATTATGCCCAAATTGTCCTTTGATCTGTTGTGGCAATTAACTTGAACTGGCTTTATTTGCAATTCTTGGGAAAGCAACTGCAGGCGCGTGGCTTTATTCTCAACGAAATGGGCAATATCCCGTTTTATTGTCAACTTCAGAATTAACTCGTTATCTTATCAGCTGCATTGCCTTTGCAGCAAGAAATTGTTGCAGTTGTATCATTTTGGAGTTCCGGTTGTGATCCAAACGCAATTAGTTGTGAATGATCTTAGCAAATTATCTTGAGAAGGGAAAGCGATTGTCTTCAAGAGCCAGTTAACAGGGACATACATTTTGTAATAAGATAAAATAGTAGAAAGGAAGCATGAGAGAGAGAGAGAGAGAGAGAGAGAGAGAGAGAGAGAGAGAGAGAGAGAGAGACAGAATTTTGCCCACGACTTACACATCGCTAAATCCAAGCATTGCTCTTTTTTATGCTAAATTTTGAATTTCCTTATGAACTATAAAATATGCATTTTGTTCTTTTGCAGTAACTTATGTTAGCGCAATACGTTCACGTAATTTAGATTATTGGCCAATCTAATTTTCTCGTATTGTCTTCGTGAAAATGACTGCAACATATGGTCTCCCTTACACGAATTATTGTCCTTAATACTGATGTCGGTGTATTCTTAATCATATATTCATATAGAACATGCTAATGGCGCTGACTTACTTCGTCACATAAGAACAGCTCTTATTTTCCAGGCATAAACATAAAATAGGTGCAGACTACGAGTATATCTTTGAGAGACATCACAGAATCTCTCTCTCTCTCTCTCTCTCTCTCTCTCTCTCTCTCTCTCTCATTGATGTACTGGCTTTAACAGACTATTATTTTAATATCTCACTCATAGGCCTTTCTTCGCAGCCTCAGCAATAAATGTTTTGACAGGTCAAAAGTAAGACTGATTAAGTACTGCTTGCTCCTAAAAGACCTTCATTTTGTGTTTACAGTGCCTTCATAATATTAGCGAAAATATAAAGTCTGATGTATGCGTATAAAAGATTGCCTGCAAAAAACAGGAATGAATCATGTATGGAGTTCTGAAAGGAGGTATATTGTCGAGGTTTCTATTAGTTGAAGAGAGGGGGCGAGGGGGGGGCAACTGTAAGTGAGGTCTCGCCAAACATGACGATAAACAAACGTCACATGGGCCCCTTTTAGCATTTTATAAAGGCAGAATCCTCCTCTTAACAGAGGACGTTTTCTTTCGAATTCAACACGTGTCATACTTGATTTCGAAGGGTCCCTTGTATCATTCGTGTAGGCAAAATCAATAAGGTCGAGGATGTTTTCCTTCTGTCTGGATAAGCTGCTGTAAACACGTCAACAAGATACAGTAGGATACAAAATAGCGCGAGAAAGGTTTTCCTTCCGTTTCGATAAGCTGCTGTAAACACGTAAACAAGATGAAATATGATACACAAAAACATGGAAATGGTTTTGTTCTGCCGTTTCCTGCAGATGTTAGAGAGAGAGAGAGAGAGAGAGAGAGAGAGAGAGAGAGAGAGAGAGAGGAGAGGGGAGAGTTCAATAAATGAAGCTTTCATATGTGTTCCTAATTTGAAAAATTTTTCTAATTAATGAGACATTTACTGAAGAATATTAGATGCCGGAAAAGACCCACGTATGAACACGGGAAATGTCCTGTAACACCGTGGGTATAGCAGTATGTAAAATGAAGATTATAACATTATTTAGAACATTATTTTCTCAAGATATTAGCTTTGAGCGAATTTTAACGTCAGTTTTATAAATACCATAAGATATTAGTCTTGCACGAATTTAATGACAGTTTTATCAGGACTGCAATATGTAATAAATTCGAATATAAATACTTTTGAAACAGTGGTGTCAGCAAGGAAAATTACCTATGGAACAGATTTCTAACTTATATCAAATCTCTCAAGTATTATGAAATCTTCCGAATATAAAGAATAAAAACTGAATTTTTTTGGATAATTATAGACCTTGAAACCATTATTTTGTAACCCAAGATAAAATGAAAATGAGATAATATATGGCGGTAGATGAATGTAAGGAATTGTCGAAGAATATTTAGGAATTCAGGAGGACAACCTCTCCCTCACAAAGATTTGCATAATGCGATCAAGCGGATGATCCTTCTCGTTGCACATGCAAAGACCATTTTTATGTAAATGTGTATGGTGTTTTTGACTAGAACATGTTCTTTATCATAAGTATGACCTAAATAAAATGAAGTGCAACACAGAAACTGAAATAAAAAAAAATACATTTTATTGAATATGCGGAGCTGGGTAGCATTTCAGTCGATTTTGCTATCATAATATAAATTTAAAGGGAATGGGCTTCCTTGAAAATCAGGATTCAAAACAAAATAAACAAAGATACTGACACACATAAAAGAACCTACACACAACAGTCTCTGTGATGTAAAACATTTCGAAATGTAAAAGCAATAAAAAAGAGCTCAGGCCTTGATGGAGATAGCCCTTCTGGGGGAGTAGAAGAAAGCTTATCAACAAAACGTCCTTACATCATTGCGGGAGCACAGAAGGCCGGCTGCGTTTTCTCGGGACATAAAAGGACACCCGTCAAATCCCCGAGAGATTCCAGAGGGGGAAAAATGCTGCAGGGGAGATTCCAGAAAGGATTCTTAGGAGTTCTTTTGCATGGGGGAGAAAAGTTAGAATATGTAGACAGGGGAACGAATGACTAGTTGTCAAGAGAAGGTTGTTCAACATATTTCTGGATCGAGAAATCTCTCTCTCTCTCTCTCTCTCTCTCTCTCTCTATATATATATATATATATATATATATATATATATATATATATATATATATACATACATACATATGTATATATATATATATAACTGAATCACGAAAATATGGAACGTGATGAACATATAAATAGACAAATCCATATATATATATATATATATATATATATATATATATATATATATATATATATATATATATATATATATATATATATATATATATATATATATATATATATATATATATATATATATATCCCCATATGCGTGTATATATACATGCTCATATAGCGCGTATACATACGCACGCACAAGGAAAGAAAACACGTCACAAATGCGCGAGCGCGACTGCCGCAAGGTCGAAAAGAAAAGACCCACAAATTGAGGCACACAACTGAGTTATTTAGAAAATGATCGTAAAACACCAGAAAATGCGGCGCCTCCAAAGCTAACTCTGAATCGCCCCCGCCCCCCCCCCCGCGCCGTATGTCTTGTAGGAAAAGAAAGAACAAAAGGTTAAATGGAACGTAAGAATGCGAAGAAATATACGGTGACCTCTCTGCTTGGGCGGTCGTTGAATGAGGTACCTTACACCAGAGGAAACCACGCGCACTCTTATAGTATAGAGGGGGGGGGATTTCAGGCCGCTGTTTGCAATATTATTGGGAAAAATGGGATGAGAATTCGTGAAAAGTTATAACAGTCTCGCAAAAAAAATGGGTAATAAAATCTGGCTAATTACTGATTGTTTATTTTACAAAAAAAAAAAAATTGCTTGTTAAGTATTTTTGAAGAAATGAGATTGGAAAAGTGCATACTAATATTTGTTTTATTTACAACAATTTATTTATTCCATCATCATTAAGATTGCGCGCCTCAATCTTCTTAATTTCTGTTCATGAGTCAATTAAGCTTTCTAGAAGGTTGGAAATTTTAATCGGCTAGATTAGATACTAATAATTTTCCAGCCTTTCGATTTGCTTTAATTTGAAAAACATAGAAAATACTACGAACACAATTTGATTCATAATCTAATGGTGATCAATTTATTAATTGACAACTATATCAAGGGAAAGCAGGAATAATGTCCTTAAGATATATTTTGAGATAACAATAATAAACAAGTAAAAAATGCGCCGAAGTTTCTTCAGCGCAATCGAGTTTTCTGTACAGCGTATAACCAAGGCCACCGAAAATAGGACTATCTTTCGGTGGTCTCGGTATAATGCTGTCACAGCCGCGGGCAATGAATCTTTAACCACGACCCGGTGGTGGCCTGTCCTATATCGTTGCCAGATGCACGATTATAAAATAAATAAATAAAATAAAAACTACTGGTATGTTTGATGATTGGAGGGTGGATGATCAACGTACCAATTTGCAGCCCTCTAGCCTCAGTAGTTTTCAAGATCTGAGGGCGGACAGAAAAGTGCGGACGGAAAAAGTGCAGGCAGAAAAAGTGCGGACGGACGGACAAAGCTATCTCAATAGCCCTTTTTTTTAAAGAAAAACTAAAAACAAACAATTTAAGAAGGGCGCAATTAGTCGCGAACTAATCGAAAGAAACCACGATGTCAGGAGAAGGGAGACCTCATTAAAATGGAAGGCACGTTTGCTCTTTGAATGAAATGCCTCCCCAGGCAGCTGGGATTTCTTAACGTCGCCCAGGTTTTGTGGGCTAATTAGCGAGGGCTTCTCGGTTTCAATATCATTTACCGAGAAAGAAACTCTCAAAGATCTCGTTACTTATTTCTGAATGTCCTCCTTGCTTTTTCCTGCTGTCACAAATATATATATATATATATATATATATATATATATATATATATATATATATATATATATATATATATATGTATATATATATATATATATATATATATATATATATATATATATATATATATATATATATATATATATATATATATATATATATATATATGTATGTATGTATATACACACACACACACACACACACACATATATATATATATATATATATATATATATATATATATATATATATATATATATACATATATATATATATATATACATACATATATATATATATATATATATATATATATATATATATATATATATATATATATAATCTATTAACTTATAAAAGATATAATTGTGTAAATTAAAACAGTTATTACACATTGAATTTTAATATAAACTGAAGTCATTTAATATGACAGCTACGCTAACTTTGATTCCTCTTCCTTTGTACATCAACGAAAATCATTACTGTCAGTCGTTCTTCATTCCTTCATCTACTGGTAATCTCTGAAGTACATCAACTGAAAGACTCATTACATAATTTCCAACATGTCATAGGCATTGGGACCTGTTCCCCACTGGCTGTCGGCCTAAGAAACAGAGATCAGCGCCTGCCCTATGAGCCTACAAACGCCCAGGAGGACTTTAACTTTAAACTTTAACTTATTGATGTTTTTTTTTAACAATTCATTATTATGTTAAAACATGAGCAGACGACACTCCTTAGAATATTGCCGTTTAAATGATCAACTCCCGCCTTAGCGATGCTCTGTACATAAATGAATTAAATGCATTGCTGAGATAGATTAAAAAAGAGGCTAGCTTATTACCAACTACTGTCTCCCCCAGCGAATGAGCATTGCAGTTTGATGTCATATTTTAGAGAGACAGAATTTTGTTAGCGTCCTTTCAAATTTTCTTATCTTATTGCATGTTCATTATTCGTTATATGCTTATGGATTTATTTTCTGACAAATCAAATTATGTTTATAAAATGTTCTATCATTATGTTATTAAACATTTCAGAACAACTGCTATGTAATTTCGTGTTTTTATTACGTAATACATGAGAATTGGATCAAGAAAGCTTGGGAGAATATTGCTTCCGTAATCCTTTAGTTCGCTGTGTGCCGGTGACACAATACCAAAGCTGAGGTCGATGGATGTCGATTTGCTGTAGATTGTGAAATGACTCTTTCCATTTGCCAGCAAGCACTGTGTATCTAGTCTAAAATAATACTTATCAACGTCATTCAACGTTATAGAGAGAGAGAGAGAGAGAGAGAGAGAGAGAGAGAGAGAGAGAGAGATTTCTATCTAAAGATATAGGAAGAAACAGAGAGAATAGGAAAGTAATAGAGGAAAAGGACATCCAATGGAGATAGCTTAGCTTCAGCGATAATACTCTACATTAAATTTCCATGATTGCTGAATGTAAACACGGAAGAACGACCTTCAGATATAACTTTAATAAGATGCTTGGTGTTTTTTACCTGCCAGTTATAATGTTTCATGAATTTATCACTGAACCGTAACTTCTAGTACCCGACTGCTTGCATCTCCGGGTGGTAAATTCCTGAGATGTACAGTATGCTAGTATTGCACTTGCCCAGGTTTTTTTGCCATGCCCCTAGGATAGGTTAGGTTGAATTGGGTTAGTTAAAGGTTAAAGATGAAGTGTTGTGGAAATTTGGGTGTGGGAAACACAATGGGATTATTTTCAAGAAAAATCTGTATGGTTAGTTTTTAAGATTTGGCGTCCCGCTTTTTTCAGGGAAAGGTCTTGGTACTCGGTTATGTCTCGGGAAAATGTCCCCCTGTGAAGAAATTTGCCCTCCCAAACCTATACACACAACTCTAACGCTGAAGATTCCTTTGTCCATCAATCTATCTCCAAATGCAATCTTTATCGTGATAATTGTTTTTTTATGTGGACTCTGGATTTTGTTCAAATCAGCAGAGACAAGAATTCTCCTTGATTTGTGAGGGGCATTTGCAGACATATTTTATCCATTTTTTATTAAATGGTCATTGTTGGTTTCCTTTTTTCCATTGTTGATGGTCATATTTCCTTTTTCTTCATTTCTTTTATATCCTTCTTCATCATCCCTCTATCCTGTTTCTTGACCTATAAAAGGATGGTTCTGAGCTTCAGAAATTTTCCTGCATTAATTAACCTTCACTAAGTTAGTCAGTCATGTTGGAAGATTAATTTGAAGATTTTTTTCTCTTCACAAAGAGCGTTTGTCTTGACGGTGAGGAGGATTGCAACTTGATGGGATGCATCCTCCTTCCTCATGGATTCATTAGTCTCCTTTTGTTTCTTGATAGTGTTCCAATTAACAAGACAAATGTGGCGAATTTAATCTGATTTGTATATTGAAGGGAATTTCTGGGTTCATCTCATTCAGAAGTCTCATCAGCGCATAAATTATCACATCATATTTCTGACACAAATATTGACAGTCGCCACAACAATGCCTAAGAACTTTAACCATAATGGCTTCATAACAAATTATCATTCAAAGCTTTATGTTGTGTTGAGTCAGTATATTTAACTAGGCTCAGTGTTGAATTGTTATTTTGGTAATATGTTAACAACATGAAAAAATCAGCATGGTAGCAGGTGATTTATCCAAGTGCATGCATACCTTTTTCATTAATTTATTTTCTGTGTGTTATCAGTTCTGTGGAAATGGATTTTTCGTGATATTATGTATGTATGTATGTGTATGTATGTATATGTATATATATATATATATATATATATATATATATATATATATATATATATATATATATATATATATATGTGTGTGTGTGTGTGTG
Source organism: Macrobrachium rosenbergii (assembly GCF_040412425.1). Classification (NCBI taxonomy): domain Eukaryota; kingdom Metazoa; phylum Arthropoda; class Malacostraca; order Decapoda; family Palaemonidae; genus Macrobrachium; species Macrobrachium rosenbergii. The sequence continues at coordinate 29,836,582 of NC_089776.1, read as the reverse complement.
TGTGACTGTGTTTATGCCTGCATTTAAAGTTTACTTTAGTGTCAGTCAGTAATTTGCAAGATTTATTCTGTCCCGGAAAAATCTTCGATTTGTTGCTTTTCATATTTTCGCTCAAAATCCCTAACAGCGTTGACGCTCCTTTCGAAACCCATTTCCAGTAAGAGTTTTTCCTCAAAGGCCGATGTCACCAAACCGTGAAATTTTCAGCTTCAAAGGATAATTTCTGAGGTTCAAAGGCTGTCATTATTCTGGGACTCTTTTCAGTTTTGAGGTAGGTGGGATAATATCGTATGAAAACATGATAATATATTTTACAAATTAATTATCCAAAGAATATTGAATAGACTTTATATTCATAAAAAGCCATAACGAAGTTGGCTTGATGACTGACAGTGCTTTGTATTATTATACCCCAAAGCACAAGCAGAATCATGCACTTATCGGTTCTCTCGTTGCGATGCAAGTAACTCGGGGAGTGTTCCAAACATAGAAATTCCGCTCTTTCTAGGAGCTGAGCCAGAACTCTCTCTCTCTCTCTCTCTCTCTCTCTCTCTCTCTCTCTCTTCTCTCTCTCTTTCATTGCTAGGTAAAGCATGACATAAGTCGTTATACTATCATCTTCTGCGATTATATTTATCGGACCGAGGCCAAGAGAGACAAGGTCTACTCACTTCCCGCCAAATTCCCCGCGTAGGCGGAGCTTTGTCTACCTCTTTATTGCGTCAGCAGGTGAATTGCCGTAATGAGCAGGTGCCTCTAAGAGACGTCATCGCCTACGTAGTTACCCCAGCTGGGTAGACCTTGTCTCTTGGCCTAGCGATCCCTTAAAATTATCTTCTCGTTTTCACCGAATTCTGGTCAGGAAATTCTCCTTTCTTCTTCCACGTCAGGCTGAACCGAAACTGAATAGCCTACTCTTCCGATATCATTCCGACAGGATTTCAACTCTAAACTTTTCTCCTTCCGCATTTCCATGAGAGTTCTGCAAAGGATTCGTCTTGTTGGAGATTTGGCATTTTAAGCTCGACTTTAAATAGTTTGTTTAGTTTTCTTTAAAAGAATACTGTTGAGATGGTTTTGTCTGTCCGTCCGCACTTTTTCTGTCCGCCCTCAGATCTTTAAAACTACTAAGGCTGCAAATTGGAATGTTGATCATCCACCTTCCAATCATCAAACATACCAAATTGCAACCCTCTAGCTCCAGTAGTTTTTATTCTATTTAAGGTTAAAGTTAGCCATGATCGTGCATCTGGCAACGATATAGGACAGGCCACCACCGAGCCGTGGTTAAAGAGTCATAGGCCGCTGCTCATGCAACATTGTACCGAGACCAACGAAAGATAGATCTTGATTATACGCTGTACAGAAAACTCGATTGCGTTGAAGAAACTTCGGCGCATTCTTTACTTGTTTTTATGTTAATCTGAATCTAACTAAAAGGGAATGATAAAGTATATTATATAATGTATTATAATATCATGTAATTTTTCTGTTGGATGAAATATCCACTTTTTTTTTATATTCCTTTGACTTTCGAATTCTTGTGACAAATATTGAAACATGACAGAGTTTAATCTTTTTATATTAAGGTTCCTTGTATTAAGAAAGTAATATGCTTATTTTTTCCTCAAATTGAAAACGTATATAGAATTCGGATGAAAATACTGATTTATGGCACATGCAGTAAGAATTTACTTATTGGCGCTTAAACTCTTCCATTTGACGTAATCACAGAAAAAAAATATAATAGTTGATCACCTATGGTCCCAAAGATTCAAAGTGATCTCCCACCAATGAAAATATAAGTATCTCTTCAGAAAGCCTCGTTGCAGTTCTCCTTACTGTTTAAAGACAAATCTTTTCAACATGTCTATTATGAATTTTTCCCTAACTCCTTTCATCTTTATCAGATGCTCTTTGTTCCAAATGTGGTTTACTCAGTATAACATATGCATTCAGTTGCGCGCGGCCTGAAGGCAGGAAATCAAACTCGAGGAATGAATAAAAAATACTATTTTTCCTCTTAATTGGAGAAGAAGAGAGAAAATACAACAAATCATGACTTGCGTATGAAAATTGAAACAAAGGTAACAGGAAAATACTTTTTCTAACAAAGAACATTGGGGATTATCTTGTTCCTTGTACGAAAGTTATTGTTAGTCTTACTTGTTGAGGACATTCTTTATTTTCGACACCATCTAATGCCCGTATGGTTTGTGGCATACAGCTTAAATTTCGTTGACAAGTACTGTCATTTAAATATGAATATGTATACGCTCAAACATGTATGCATAAGCATTCCAGCATTACGGTTATACGGATTTTGACACATTTTTCTTTTTGTTGGGATTTACTGCCATTTACTAAGGATGGTTCGGTCAACAAAAAACAATTTTTTCAAGACAGGCAGGGAAAACAAATTTGTGCAGAGCACATACCTGCGTTATACTCCTTTCATTTTCTTATACTACTTGAATACTTTTTTCTCTCCGTCGCTGTCAGTCAAATTCAAGTATATTTTGCTGAATATCTATTCTCTAATTCCTTGTGTTTTCCGTATCTGAAAAAGAGAGAGTCGATAAACCAGTCGGTGATACGCTTGTTTACTTTTCAGAAATTTAACTCTCTCTCTCTCTCTCTCTCTCTCTCTCTCTCTCTCTCTCTCTCTCTCTCTCTCTCTCTCCAATTCACCGAGGTTTTGTCTCCTTAACTTGGATGTAATATCTCAGCAAATTCACTTTGGCACTGAGGAAATTATGTTGTTGCGAACCAACTCACGAGACATTAATTACGTCTGGGAACATTTCTGTTTCTTGCGTGACGAATTAATCTTCTCGGCTCATGATTAGATCACAAACTAATTGGCGGGAGATTTTAATAAGACTATGAATGGGGGACCGATGGAACATTTCCGCTCACAAAATGACGTGCTGGTATGTTCATAGCTCCTTGGCAGAAATTGCTAGTCGACAGTTGCCGTTTCATTCAAGTAAGGTAATTTTGCAATGACTCAATGAATATTTGTGAGTGTATATATATATATATATATATATATATATATATATATATATATATATATATATATATATATATATATATATGTATGTATGTATGTATGTATGTATTTGTATGTATGTATTTACTTATGAATGTGTGTCTATGTGTATGTGGGTCAATTACAGACGGACTCAAGCAGTAGGCACAAATAAACCTGGCCAATTAGTTGCGCCTCGTATGAAAACATATATAAAATCCCTGTCAGGAATCAAAGGCAGATATTAAAAATGCTTTGTTGGCTATTTTATTCTTCCGATGCTTGTGAGAAATAATGAGCCTGAATTCGCTTTGTTCAATGGCTTTCATAATGAACACGGAAAACAAGCAAATTGCTCTGCCATGGAGTGATTTCTCTTTTATTTACTTTATTGATGAAGGAATTAGAACGTGTTCAGTATATCGAATTTGGAATGACGCAGTAGATTTATAAAAAGTTTTTCTTTATTTGGTTATTCATGTAAATGAACTCGCCGTATCTAATTAAAAAGGCCTTCTCTATAGCCCTTACCAGTAGATTTGTATAAAAGACAGCTGTTAGTGAGAGAGTACAAAGGTTTTCCGGACAGGTAATTTAAAGTAATTGATCAGAGAGGTTTCCTTAGAAGATTAGTCACATTTTGGCCACTGATTTTATGAAGATGTTTGTCTGTTTACACTTGACTCGCCTTTTGACCCCAAAACTTAAAACAGCAAACACATCCCAGATGCAGCCTGTTGTAGGTCACAAATAGGGTTGGTTTTTGTTTTCCTTCCGTTATACCTTTCTTTCGAGAGCCCCTTCCAAACCTTATCCTGCTTCTAAAAGGGACCCTGAGGGCTGTCGATTAGTTTAGGGCCTCCTTCCCTTTACTTACCCCTGTTGGAGGGGGTGGGGCCGAAGAGGACGATTCAAATACTGTCAATTATGTCTATTTTTTTTATTTGACTTTCTGCCTTTGCCTTACTAGTTTCTAAAACTATATATTATTAGCAAACACATCCCAGATACATTTATTAATCTACGTCATGCTGAATTGTAGACTAAACGACAAATGGGGCTGTCCCATTCTTTTTCCTTCCCAGCTTATACCTTTCTTTCGCCCACACTTTTAGTTTGCCCCTTCCAAACCTTATCCTCCTTCCGAGGGACCGTCCGGCTAGAGGGTTAAATCGGTTAGTAATCGAACTCTGTCACTTATCATCCCCCTTTACATTTACAGTTACATTCGCGATCAAGCTGAAAAAATCAGATTCAGTAGGCGCCGAAGAACAGTGTTATGAATGCATCATGGTGTCTTGTAAATACTGTCAATTATGTTTTTTTTTTTTCGATGATTTGATTTTTATGTAGGTGAATGTGTTTTCTTCTTTATATTGAATCTTTGCAGTCCTTTCTGGTTTCTGAGTACTGCAGTTTTCCGGATATTATGAGAATGAACACTGGTACTTCGTGCGGCAAACATTACTTTTTATTTATTAATCTAATTTTCTCATGCGAGCGAAGTACGGCAGAATATTACGGACGTGTTTTGGGTCGATTCTTCTAGGCTTCATGTATTATTCAGCTAACCTTCAGTGAAACCAAGATTACAGTAACCTTAGAATGTAACTATTTTCCTATTTATTTCGCCAGTTTTAGTTTTAACTGTAAAAGAAAACTATTTGAGATGAATTTGATTTTAACTGTCCGTCCGGCTAGAGGCTGCAAATTGGTATGATGATCATCCACCCATTTGTCAGTTATCTAAATTTTATTTTTACTGCAGAATAAAATAATACATTAGTACAGTTTTACTCTGAATAGGTGACGTACTCTCCGTTAATTGAGATGCAGTTAACATGACCGTTAAATTGAGCAATAGTTGTAGTCATATTTTGAAATCGGCTGTTACCTTAATCAACGTTCCCGCACCCCGACCGACGTAAGTCCATTGTTTCTTCATTTGCATAATAGATAATAGTCTCCAAACGTATCGCTCTGGACTGTTTAGCGCTATCAGTGGGTGTGTTTCGATGATTTGGTTTTTCGCCAAGAGACAGGTAGGAAGAAAAAAGGACTTTCTTTTTAAGGCTGAACTTGTTTTGGATGTGTTTACAACGGACGTCAGGTTTGAACTGAAGACGCACAGGGGAGAATTTCCCTGTCTCAAGTTTTTCTATCCCTAAATGTTCATGGGCGAACAGCGTAAATATTTATAAAAATATATATATATATACATATATATATATATATATATATATATATATATATATATATATATATATATATATATATATATGTATATATACATATATATATATATATATATACATATATATATATATATATATATATATATATATATATATATATATATATATATATATATATATATATATATATATATATATATATATATATATATATATACATAGGTAACCAAGGGGTGTGGAGACTAATGTCCAATTTTTTGCCTCTGACCAGTCGACCACATTTCCTTTCAAAAATTTTGAAGAAATTAAATTTTCCTTTTAGGAACCTCCTGCTTCTCATTCATTTCACAAGAAGTTTAGGCGTCAAATGAAGAGTCCCGAAAATCGCTACACGTTTTTAAAAAAGAAAACAAGTAAAAAGTGCGTTTTTGTACAGCCGCTACAGCGTATAATCAAGGCCACCGAAAAAGATCTCTCTTTGGGTGGTCTCGGTATAATGCTGTATGAGCAGTGGCCCATGAAACTTTAACCAAGGGACGGTGGTGGCCTATCCTTTATCGTTGCCAGAAGCACGATTTTGGCTAACTTTAACCTTAAATAAAATAGAAAGTATTGAGGCTAGAGGGCTGTAATTTAGTATGTTTGATGACTGGAGGATGGATGATCAACATACCAATTTGCAGCCCTCTAGCCTCAGTAGTTTTTAAGATCTGAGGGCGGACAGAAAAAAAGTGCGGACGGACAGACAATGCCGGCACAATAATTTTCTTTTACGGAAAACTAAAAAAGTTATTCCGTCATCCTTGAGTGTGTGTGTGCCTGCCACCGTAGTCATCTCTAGTCGGAGAGCAGCAATAAATTAAACGATATTATCCTCTCATTTATTCTGTTTCCAATAACGTTTTTATTAACAGTAAATACTTGTCCTGGTATTCATGGTTAATGCTGAAGGGATTTACAGCGCAATCCGCTGCGAGCTTTGCTGTTAGAGGAGAATATTTCCTTTCGGACAGAAACAATGCATTTTCATTACTGTAAAAAAGTGGCTTCCCATCAATTTCGCTTATTTATTTAAAAAAAAAAAAAAATGCCAGGCTGGAAAAGAAGAGAAAACGCTCTGGCGTGGAAGTAATTTCATAATTTGTTGCTGCGTGATGTCAGAGAATTATTTCGTAATGCTTGCGTACTGTGCTGGAATTCGTTCAGAGTGCTTCTAGAAATTCGACCAGGCAAGGCTTATTCTAATCTCCGTAATACTGATTAGCCAGAGATTCAGGTTATCAAATAAAAAAAATGATAAGAGAGAGAGAGAGAGAGAGAGAGAGAGAGAGAGAGAGAGAGAGAGAGAGAGAGAATGTTTCATGGAATTCCATGTTAACTGGTTATTACATAATAAACTTCAACAGAACCAGTCCGTCTTGATGTATGATGTTTAGATGTCCTACAGAAATGTTTGCTTTTGTTGTGAATGATCACTGAGGTTATGAGAGGTATATTTCTATTATATTTATGAACGTGAATATCCCTTACAAGTAATGAAGACAATGTGTTAGCCATGAGTAAGTGAAGAACATTGAGAAATGTAAATTCTCAAATTCGTGTTATTGATATAACCAATTTTAAAACTCTGAATTGTCATTATTGCTTGTACACCCCTTCATCTATTTTCATGATCTGTTCCCAAAATTTTTGACACATGGGTTTAGTAATAAATTTGAGACGTCTAGAGAGTGAGTGAATATTTTGTCATAGATTTTGGGGTGAAATAATTTTTTCCCATCATTTATTACTTTAGGGGATTCCTTATGGGGAGCCTACGTGAGAAAACTATTGAGATGGCCTTGTCTCTCCGTCCGCACTTTTTCTGTCCGCCCTCAGATCAAAGTAGTGAGGCTAGAGGGCTGCAAATTGGTAAGCTGATCATCCGGCTCCAAATCATCAAACATACCAAATTACAGCCCTCTAGCCTCAGTAGCTTTTATTTTATTTAAGGTTAAAGGTAGCTACAATCGTGCGTCTGGCACCGCACAGAAAACTCGATTGCTCCGAAGAAACTACGTTGCAGTTTTAACTTTTTTACTTGTGATCTTAATGATGACCTCATACAAAGAGATTGCCTGATAATAAATTGAAAATGGAAATAAAAGAAATAAAAAAACGTAAGATACTGCGCACGTCCACTTTGGCCCAGAGAATTTTCGACTGAGGTTAGCATCGAGAGATGTGGTTTGCATTTACGTGCGATAATAGTTATTTGCTTTATGCTTTCATAACGCAGTCATACCAAGCGTATATACCTATGACTAACAAGTGATAGAACTAATGACCTTATTACCGTTTGTAATACGCTAAAAAGATTATATAAACTAATAAAAAAATTAGGCTTCATAAAGGAAATTCGATACAAATGTGCTCCTAATTTGTTCACACAAACATTTAAAAATAATGTCTAATTATGTAGCATGCATTAACAATTTGAAAGTAACTTACAGTACAAGTCAGAACTGAATTATAGACCACTGTTCGAAAATTTTGTTTTCCTTCTCTTTTGGCGTCAGATATAAACAAGTAAAAAATGTGCCGAAGTTTCTTCGGCGCAATCGGTTTTTCTGTACAGCCGCTACAGCGTATAATCAAGGCCAACGAAAACAGATCTATCTTTCGGTGGTCTCGGTATAATGGTGTATGAGCCACGGCCTTGGTGGTGGTCTGGCCTATGTCGTTGCCAGACGCACGATTATGGCTAACTATAACCTTAAATAAAATAAAAACTACTGACGCTAGAGGGCTGCAATTTGGTATGTTTGATGATTGGAGGGCGGATGACTAACACACCAATTTGCAGCCTTCTAGCCTCAGTAGTTTTTAAGATCTGAGGGCGGACAGAAAAAAGTGCGGACAGAATAATTTGCGGACGGACAGACAAAGCCGGTACAATAGTTTTCTTTTACAAAAAACTAAAAACAGCCGAAATTAACAGGTTCCCCTTCCGCATTCTGTAGCTTTCGCCACAGACAAGGGGCTGAGTTACAAGCGGTAATTATGTTGTGGCGAGTAATTATTCTGCAGTAATTATGTAGCGGTAATTATGTTTTGGTGAGAGCGCTCTCATCAAAGGGTGGAGAATAAAATTTGCGTAATTAAGATTTTGTAGCCACTAGCAATGTTAAAACTAGTTTGTATAGACGGTATTATTATTATAATTATTATTAATATTATTATTATTATTATTGCTAACAGATTCACAATTATTATTATTATTATTATTATTATTATTATTATTATTATTAGATTCACAATTTCGTGAAAAACAATCTGTGTAATAAAAATCCACAATTATATAGTAAATATATTACACATTTCACATAGTAATATATTTACTATATAATTGTGGATTTTTATCACACATTATTATTATTATTATTATTATTATTATTATTATTATTATTATTATTATTATTATTATTATTATTATTATTATTTAGTCAGAAGATAAACACTATTCATATTGAACAAGTCCACAGGGGCCATTGACTTAAAATTCTAGCTTTCGAAGATTATGATTTTCATTTGAAAGGAGTAGCAGGAGGTAACAGAGAATACAGAAAGAAGAGATCAGTATTAGGAAAAAGAAAAATAGATTAAAAAAATAAATATATAGCTAAATAAACGCAAGAATTATTTTTGGGTCGCCTCTTCGCTGAACTTTTGAGGGTCCAGTTGTACAAAATCCTCAGGGAAACTGTTCCAGAGTCCAGCGGTGTGAGGAATAAAGGACCTCCGGAACCGAAGCTACAAATGTCGCTTAATATCAAATTCACGCTACCTCGGGAATGTCCCCGATGGGGAATTATCACCGAAGGGGAATTTATAAGTGATAAATGGACTGGTACTTCAGTGGTAAAACGTCGACTGGATTTGCTGGATAAGTAGCTGTGACGAGGGATCGCGACCCGGCAGTACCAATCCATTTACCACATATAAATTCCACTTCGGTGATAATTCATTTTTCCTTTATCCGAAAATGAAGGTTAAAGTCACTGGACAATGAAAAGTGTTTATGGGTAAGAAATGTTCACTAAATGCAAACAAAGTAATTCCCTTTCTTGAAAAGGATCAACAGCTTTGAATCCCCGTAGGGGGGTTAGTGCCGTCAGTGCACCTCGTGCAGTGCACTGTAGGCATTACTTAAGGCTCTCTGCAGCGTGCTTTCGGCCCCTAGCTGCAACCCCTTTCGTTTTTTTTACTGTACCCCCTATCATATTCCCTTTCTTCCATCTTACTTTCCTCCATCTCTAAACAATTGATTCAAAGTGCAACTGTGAGGTTTTCCAGCTGTTACACCTTTCAAACATTTTACTGTCAATTTCAATTTCAGAGCTGAATGACCTCATAGGTCCCAGTGCTTGGCCTTTGGCCTAAAATCTGTATTCCACTCCAACTGCTTTGAATGAGGAGATAATTTACTTTTTTTCAGTTCCAGAAGTTTTAGCAATCTTTTTCCGCTTCATTATGATCTGAGGAAGACAGCATTATGATATGTACGAGATTGGATCACGGTATGTTTTCGATTTTTTAAGGATAGCACCGTCTGTGGCTACCGTTCACATCAGTGACGAAGTTAGGAAAGTTACCCGTCACTCAAACATAAATGAATAAATAAGTGAAAAAATAGATTTTATTTCACTAACAATAATAATGGTGCTTGTTAACAATCGCAGCCGACAAGAGCAAATAAATAAAATAAAAACTACTGAGGCTAGAGGGCTGCAATTTGTTATGTTTGATGATTGGAGGGTTGATGATCAACATACCAATTTGCAGCCCTCTAGCCTCAGTAGTTTTTAAGATCTGAGGGCGGACAGAAAAAGTGCGGACGGACCGACAAAGCCGTCACAATGGTTTTATTTTACAGAAAACTAAAAACTGAACCTTTATTAGATAATTATAGACCAAGAAACCATCATTTTGTAACCAAAGATAAAAGAAAAATGAGATGATATGTAGCAGTAGCGGAGTGGAAGGAATTGTCGAAGAATATTTAGGAATTCAGGAAACAACCTCTCCCTCACAAAGACCGCCAGAGGGATTTGCTTAATGATGGCGAACGAGGATTATCCTTCTCGTTGCGTATCCAAAGACCATTTTTCTGAGAATGTTTGCGTGGTGTGTTTGACTAGAACATGTCCGCAACCGTTAGCGTGACCTAAAAACAATAAAACGCGCCACACAGAAACTGAAATCTAAAAGTACCTGAATTGAATGTGCGGAGTTCGGCAGCCATTCTGTTGGAGAAACTCATAAATTTGACGAGAACAATTTAATGCACAAAAGTAGCAATGAGAGTTCCACTTACCATTTAATGGCCAATTGCTACGTATTATTGAGAGATCAGAATTCAGTGTCACACGATGCAATAAATTGCCTCCCGTTTGTCAACATATTTGCGAGACCAGCGCCAAGATATTATTCCGCACAGAGATCCCGTCGTAATTGTCATCATAACTTTAGAAGGCATTGGTTCCGTGAGGAATGCTCTCAGATGCTGAGGTAATTTTATCCGTTTTGGTTACAGTTTATAAGATTTTCTGAAATGATATATAAATTATTTTAAAAGATACCGTAATATATTGTGCATATATATTTTTTATAATATTTCGAATTTAGTGTTGTTTAACAGCTATATTTCTTATTCGATTATGAACATTAGATTAAAAGCATTGTCAGTCATGATTGATATCGAGAGTAATTTTCATTCATCCTCATTTTTTTTAAGCATCATGCATTAACAAGTGAAGCTTTTAAATTCAAAATATATATCTATATATGTTTGCGATACCATGTTAAGAGAGCAGTCTAACCGCATGTCGAAGAGATATTTAAAAATCCTGACAAACTATTTTCTCTATTCTAACGATAACCTTTTATTTAAGGTATCCTAGACAACAGAATAAGGGTTAACCCGTACCAAAGACACTCCGAAACGTCTATCCATCCACAGTGATCATTTTCATGAACTTGCAACTGTTAATACAATTGATGGTCCTTTGTTTAATCCCGTGAAATGAAATGTCGGATCTGAATAAAACCAGCTCTCTCTGATTAATGGAGGCCATCCTGTGAGAATGCTTCCGCTGACATTCACTTTGTCTTTTAGATTACAGACGAGGACAGTGGTACTGGGTTTTCGACTGGGTTATCAGAATACCCTTCCTGATAAACTAATTTAGTAAATTTTGTTCCCACAATAATTTTGCTTTCAGAGTCCCTGGAAGGAGGACATTCATATTTTCCAGAACACTTATAACTATCTGTACCCTCTAGAATGTAAATTGAGTTCTTGGGGAAACCTTTACATATGATACACTCACTAAGAGAGAGAGAGAGAGAGAGAGAGAGAGAGAGAGAGAGAGAGAGAGAGAGAGAGAGAGAGAGAATCTTATCAAGTGTATCATCATGGTGGACTCAGGTTTGCCTCGGCGATGCTCTCCCATTTTGTTGGTATAGATCTCGACTGATTAAAAACAATCAAGTTGGGCTTCTCTCTCTCTCTCTCTCTCTCTCCATTATCTGCGACCCATAACGTCAACTAATTCAGCTGGGTACCTAATTTAATGCTTATATCAACAAGTTTCTGAGAAAACCATAGTCACGCCTCTACTCATCCAGTCCGAGAATCAAAGAATGGCCACTCAGTCTGTGATCCGGGGGGCAATTTCCTGAGATGTATCCTGGTATTGCACCAGGCTTCTAGGTTAAGCTGGGTTTGGTTAGGTTAGATTAGTACCGGGAAACCTAGGGAGATTATTTTCAAGAAAATCCTGTGGTTAGTTCTTAAGATATGGCGTCCCGCTTTTTCCAGGGAAAGGTCCCGGTACTCGGTTACATCTCGGGAAAATGCTTCCGGGAGCTACCGTTGATTCACGAGGCCAGAGATGATCGTTGGAAAGACAGACATCTATCAACTGAAGCCATTTATATATATATATATATATATATATATATATATATATATATATATATATATATATATATATATATATATATATATATATATATACACATTATATATTTTTTTTTTTCTGTTCTCTTCTCTCTCGCTGAATAGAAAGAACAATTGTCGAACTGAGTTTCTCTACATGGTGGAGATGGGCTGATATCGATTCTAAATACAAAACCTGAATTCGAAAAGTATATGTACCGTAGACTCGATTATCAACTTGTATCTCGCTCGATAGCCGTGTGGTCAGTCACTGCCCACCGTTGTTTCTAGAGGCTCTTATCAGTCATAATCTCCCTTGGGTGTCAGTTATTCTCTAGTACAGTAAATTGTGTATTTGTGGCTAAAGGGTGAAATGGTTAGAGGGAGTACAAGGATCGACCAAACTTTCAGGAGATGGTTTGATGAGGTGGGAATCATGGGATTCGGAGGTTCGTGGATGACAGCATAATTCGGATGTGTTAGAGGGTTTGGAGAAGTAGCAGACCTGCATAGCGTTGAATAAATGAATACAAAGAGTTGTTGAGAAGGAGTATCCGCAGTATTCATGTGACTCAATAGTGCGCTGAAGATAAAGGTGAATGACGCAGTCTGCAAGATAGCTCAACACATTTTGTGAGCTTCTGCGTAGGTGTGTATGAGAAAGTTTTAGCCACGGAAATTTTCTGGATCTTCCACGATTCAAGGTAAAGTGTGAGTCTGGCAATAGCTATTATGTTGGTTTGTATCCGGGGTTTATGAACGTACATGCACACAATTATGCACACACACACACACACACATGTAAACACACACACATACATATATATATATATATATATATATATATATATATATATATATATATATATATATATATATAATTCCTCAACTTGCAAAGAAATAATCCTTCCACGCCTTTTAATGACTCTCTTATGAATTACCATAATGCAATCCTATAGAGCTATCTGCTCGCAAGGAATTTATTTCCCTTTATGCTTTTCCCTCTTGGAATTTTAACTCTACGTATTCGGTGCCATTTAGTGACCCCAAATATGAGTGCCATTTAGTGACTCCAAATATGAGTGCCATTTAGTGACCCCAAATATGAGTGCCATTTAGTGACTCCAAATATGAGTGCCATTTAGTGACTCCAAATATGAGTGCCATTTAGTGACTCCAAATAAGAGTGCCATTTAGTGACTCCAAATATGAGTGTCATTTAGTGACTAAAAATATGAGTGTCATTTAGTGACTCCAAACATAAGTGCCATTTTATTGACCCCAAATATGAGTGCCATTTAGTGACTCCAAATATGAGTGCCATTTAGTTACTAAAAATATGAGTGCCATTTACTGACTCCAAATATGAGGGCCGTTTAGTAACCCCAAATATGAATGGCATTTAGTGACCCCAAATATGAGTGCCATTTAGTGACCCCAAATATGAGTGCCATTTAGTGACCCCAAATATGAGTAGCATTTAGTGACCCCAAATATGAGTGCCATTTATTGACCCCAAATATGAGTACCATTTAATGACTCCAAATATGAGTGCCATTTAGTGACTCCAAACATGAGTGCCATTTATTGACCCCAAATATGATTGCCATTTAGTGACTCCAAACATGAGTGCCATTTATTGACTCAAACATTTGCCATTTATTAACCCCAAATATGAGTGCCATTTAGTGACCCCAAATATGAGTACCATGTAGTGGCCCCAAATATGAGTAGCATTTAGTGACCCCAAATATGAGTGCTATTTAGTGACCAAAAATATAAGCAACATTCACATGATGCCCATTACATTGAGAACGTCTAGACGGGCAATGTTCTCGGAAACATTTATTCACATCTGTCTTTTTAGAGATGCTTGCTTTCACAAGCGATCCTTTCGTTTAAAGTTTTCCCCGTTAAACGTGCAGTGTATATCCAACAAGACGTTGCATTTAAGGAAAACATAAATATTTTTTCCAACATTTATTGCAGGAATTTACAGTTTTTAGTTTTCTATAAAAGAAAACTATTACGCCGGCTTTGTCTGTCCGTCCGCACTTTATTCTGTCCGCACTTTTTCTGTCCGCCCTCAGATCTTAAAAACTACTGAGGCTAGAGGACTGCAAATTGGTATGTTGATCATCCACCCTCCAATCATCAAACACACCAAATTGCAGCCATGTAGCCTCTGTAGTTTTTATTTTATTTAAGATTAAAGTTAGCCATAATCGTGCATCTGGCAACGTGGTTAAAGTTTCATGGGCCGCTGTTCATACAGCATTATACCGAGACCACCGAAAGATAAATCTATTTTCGGTTGCCTTGATTATACGCTGTAGCGGCTGTACAGAAAACTCGATTGCTTGTTTTGATTTCTATGAAAATAGTCTCAACGTAATTCAAATCATTTATTGTTCTGTTTATGAATTTCCTAGAATATCTACTTTAGTTCAGTGTCTTTTCTGAATCTACCTCATATTTCGCATCCCGATTGTACTATTGTATACTGATTTTGAGTGAATTTACTTTCAATCTTTTTTTAATCACATCTCGTGTATTCATTCTCTAAGACCTGCACGAGGAAATGAGGCAATAATCCCCAGACACAAGTCCTGAAAGCTTCTGAATTTCAGTTCATACCTACAAGAATAATAGAGTCTAATGCTCTTGGGCCTGAGGAAGCCATTACTGTACTTGTGCGATTAACTTTTTCCTGAGTTTCTTTCTGCAAAACTTCCAGTTACGGAGGTTTTGCGGAAATGAGATCAGAAAAAAAGTTAATTAAACAAGTACAGATTCGAGGTAATTTTCTGCATGTTATCTTTATCACACAGAAGTTCCTTTAACGCTTCATAATTCTCTGTCTTGAATATGGTTGCACCTTTCGTAAATATCAGGTAACTAGCAGCATCGTATTATTATTATTATTATTATTATTATTATTATTATTATTATTATTATTATTATTATTATTATTATTATTCAGATGCATGAATTACGTCAGTCTCTTTAACACTTTATAATTCCCTGCTTGAATATGATTGCACCTTTCGTAAATATCAGATAATTAACAGCATCGTGTTATTATTATTATTATTATTATTATTATTATTATTATTGTTCAGATGGAATTAGCCTTGATACCTTACAAAGCAGACATTCGCAGGAAAAAATACTCAAATGCAAATAAAAAAAAAAAGGAAAATGGGGAAAGAAAGAATTAGAAAAATACGAAAAAATTAAAAACGCAAATAAATTCTAATTACAAACAACCGAATCTAATATATTCAAATATCAAATTATTAATTCAAAAACGCTTAATACTTTTTTTAACACCTTTAATAATTGTAAAATACTGGCACACCGAAGTCCATTTTAACTTCTTGGTTGTATACTGCTGTATACACCAGAAACGCTGAGATTACATTCCATAATTCTTCTCCACGGGAAGGAAATACTAACTTCAAACATGCTAACAGCGTCCTTGTGTAAATAGGTGCTAAGGTTTGGAATTCCTTACATACTACTGGAAAATCAAACCTCCTCGCAGTTGATCAATGATGACTTGTATACCCTGTTATGATTCAAAGCATTTCACGTGTTCTTTTTTGTATATATTATGTTTGGCTGCTCCTAAGCGATAGTACTGCCCATTTTATGCTTCGAGGATCTGTTTACATTTTTGGAAAGGCAATAAATAAAAACACATTCTCTTCTCCAGCAGAGATATTTTACAGGGTCGTTAACACACAATATACTTTAGGCCGAGATGAAGAGCTGACGCAAACGGCTTGTGTTATAGCCTTGTCTACAAATTCTCCAGGCTCAAGGAAGAAGCTTTTTCCTCTTCCTGGAATGTAGGAGTATAAACATTCCTTTGATAGTCGTAGGTGACACTTTTAAGATACTGCAAGTACTTATTTGTCCTAAGCACTTCTCTTTAGTGATGGTTTCTTAGTAGAGTATCCGAACGTTTTTAGTTATCTTACTCTGTAGATTATTTTCACTGTCGTCTCATAAAACATTTCCATGAGAATTTAATCTCTTACAGTTTTAATTTTCCGTGAAAGAAAACTATTTTGCCGGATATGTCTGTCCGTCCGCCCTCAGATCTTAAAAATGACTGAGGCTAGAGGGCTGCAAATTGATATGTTGATCATCCATCCTCCAATCATCAAACACACCAAATTGCAGCCCTCTATCCTCAGTAGTTTTTATTTTATTTAAGGTTAAAGTGAGACATAATCGTGCATCTGGCAACGATATAGGCCAGGCCACCACTGGGCCGTAGTTGAAGTTTCATAGGCAGCGGCATTATACGGAGACCACAAGAGATTGACCTGTTTTCGGTGGCCTTTATTATACGCTGTAGCGGCTGTACAGAAAACTCGATTGGGCCGAGGAAACTTCGGCACATTTTTTACTCTTATTATTACTACTCCTGCTGCTAATACTTCTACTGTTACTATTACTGTTACAAAGAATGATCACTATCACATTCATCCTTTTCACACTGAATTCAAGTTACTTTGATTTGTAAACTAAATAAGAACTTTTTCACAGATGGACGAGAAAAGAATCACACTAAACTAAATATTACTGATAGCTGTTCCCGCGTCATTAAAAATATTCTTCAATAGGAATAAAGTAAATTACAGGAAATCTCCTCATTATAAGCAGTCACTTATGAAAGAGAATGGATGAAATTCCCAACCTAATCATTTGAGTAATAATTATCAAGAGACTGCAGTCCTTATTATCTGCAATCTCTTGTTAATTATTGCTCAAATGAGTAGGTTGGGAATTTCAACCACTGTCTTTCTTAAATAATTGCTTATAATAAGGAGATTTCCTGCAATCTACCGAATGTATTTCCTCGAACAAGAAATGTGTTCCAGTTATTTGACGTGTCAGTGAATTCACGTAAGTCTTGCGCTCTTGCAGAAATGCGAATGCAAGTTTGTAAGCATGACGTAAAATATCAGTCGTCAACGTATGTTTTTTCCAAGAAATATATTTACCAATTTACCAAATTTTGGAGGTATTTTTTTAATATATGTGGTTATTTCAGGCTTGAAGTAATCTCTACTTTTTTTTTTTTTTTTTTTAGTTGAACTGGTTTAAAGCGTTTATTCAAAATAACTGGTAATAATAAATAATAATAATAATAATAATAATAATAATAATAATAATAATAATAATAATAATAATAATAACGCTGCTCCAAACTTATATCACATTCAAAGATTTTCGCCTGATGTTAAGCAAAGGGAATCACTTTGGCAGTAAAATGAACATGTGTCAGATGCTTACCAATGTCAATTTCTCGGAACTTTGTTATTAAGAAGAATGTCAACCACTGAAAACCAGTTTAAGCACTTCTGACTTTCTAAATGAAAGTCGAAATTATACATTGAATTGACTACCTTATAAATCTGATATAACGATAATGTCACATAATAACACCAGCACGTCGGCGGTGGGTAAAGGCTGACTCACAATATAGGCCTGCCATCACGTCACCGACCAGTCACGTCACGTTACCGCCCCATCAGCCGTGCCTTGTATTCACACTATACATCGCGATCCCGTTCAACGACTCACAGATTTAGCGTTAAGAAACTTGCATGAGCACCGTCACGTCACGTCAAAATCTTCTTTCCAAGAAAACGTGTCATGTGACGGTGGATGCTATGTGCTCGATGGTGACGTGACGTGATGGTGTGAACAAGTCCAAGTGCTTACATGCAAGAAATTCTCACGCACTTTGACGTGATGTGTCGGTGACGTGATGTCATAATGTGAATCAGCCTTAAGTCAATTTTCCTTTGGTTTTCAGACTAGTCTCTCGGGAACTACTTCTTCCTTCCCCGAATGACTTAAGGAATTCACATTCATTACCCTGTTGTTAAGCAACCATTTTGGTACGTCAGGCAATTGATTTCCCATTCATTAATCCAGGTTAAAGGTTGCTGGTGATTTTCACAGAAGAAAAAAGCGACGGCATTGCGAATGACGAAATGGAAGCGTTGATAAGACCAATTTTACCGCGACAACTCGAGTAGATTACACTGAATTTAAACGAAAAGTATACCTTAGTTTAACCAGACCACTGAGCTGATTAACAGCTCTCCTAGGGCTGGCCCGAAGGATTAGATTTATTTTACGTGGCTAAGAACCAGTTGGTTGCCTAGCAACGGAACCCACAGCTTATTGTGGAATCCGAACCACATTATAACGAGAAATGAATTTCTATCACCAGAAATAAATTCCTCTAGTTCTTCATTGGGCGGTCGGGAATCGAACGCTGGGCCAGCAGCGTGCTAGCTGAGAACTATACCCACCCCTCCAATGAGGAACTGAATAAACTTATAATGTGTATTTCACCCACAGATGATTGAAGCAAAGATTTTTTTAACCTTAGCACTGAAGTATTCCAAAAAAGGTTTGACTTCAGACTCAGTTGTGTATGTACTGTTAAAAACCTTTCAGATTTAACCGACTGCAACACCATTTCTTAACTCACCGGTATCTTCTTAAAAAGATTTCAAGAAATAGTTAATTTAGAAATACTGAAATATTGCAAATAAATAATACATAAGTTAGTAATACAAGGAACATTTCATTCTTTCTAGATTCTGTGCCTTGCTTTTTATATAAAATTTATTACAAGAAAGTTATGGAGAGTAAAAACATAAAAAAAAAAAAAAATTCTTAAGGATTTCCCGGAACATTTTCTCATAGAAACTCTTGAGAGTGAAACGGGGCAAAATATTAGCCAATGCCCGTCTTTGCTATTCCGAATAAAAACAGCACCTAAAAGGGTTTTAGGGGAAGAAACTCATTCAAAAGAAAAATGTTTTCTTAAGACAAGAACCCCAGATTCAGACGCTAGTTGAAAAAGAAAAGTTAGACCTCGTTTTTACCTTCTTGGAAGATGATAAGGAAGCGGCGAGTGAAAGCGGAAGGAAATCTTCGTTAGGAAAGCAAAGCGTTTTAAAAAATAAATAAATAAATAAAAAATAAAATGGTTTGAAGCTACAACAAGTAAAAAAATTCGCCGAAGTTTCTTCGGCGCAATCGAGTTTTCTGTACACCCGCGACCCATGAAACTCAGTCGCGCACCGGTGGTGGACTATGTTGTTGGTACCTATGGTGGTGCCAGAAGTACGATTATGGCTAACTTTAACCTTAAATAAAATAAAAACTGCTGAGGCTAGCGGGCTGCAATTTGGTATGTTTGATGAATGGAAGGTGGATGATCAACATACCAATTTGCAGCCATCTAACCTCAGTAGCTTTTAATATCTGAGGGCGGACAGAAAAAGTGCGGACGGACAGACAAAGCCATCTCAATAGTTTTCTTTTACAGAAAACTAAAAGGTTAAACCCGAGAAAAGTCATACAGCAGTAAGGTAAAACAGTAAGGAGTTGAAATAATACGGTACTAATTAATCTCATCATTTACTTAGTGCTTAAATGCAAGGGAGATTTTTTTAAAATACAAATACCAACAGAACAGCTCGCAAAAATTGATACTAGCGTGTGCGAATGATCAAACGACACAGTCAAATAGGGAGACCAGTATCATTTGTCCACAGGCAGTTATTCAATCAATCAAGGTCTGACTGCTTGTAGCTGTTGACGGTATGTTCATGGCTGGCAGTAAATCGTTAGGCAGCTGAGCGACCTCATCAAATTAGTGAAATAAATGAAATGCAAACCTAAACTGGTCATGATATCAGATTTAATGAGTTGGGACCTCAAACAGGGCTCTGCGAAAAGCCCAAACACGTTTGGGGATTACACACACACACACACACACACACACACACACACACATATATATATATATATACATATATATATATATATATATATATATATATATATATATATATATATATATATATATATATACATATATATATATATACATACACACACACACACACACAACGTGTAAAACGAAGCTTGATCTGCTCTCACATTTGTTCTCGCAAATTTCGATAAAGTTTGATTTTCACGTCAAAACTGATAAAAAATGTAAAAGCATTAAAACATAAGTGAATCGTAAAACAAAAATGTAAATGAGAAAGAAATTTAAGCGTTCAAGGTTTCTTCCATATACCCGTTTTCATGAGAAATTCAAGTAAAGAAAAATAGCGAGCCAGTTTCTCTTTGCGACAATTAACAAAAGTAACCGACTTTTCTGGGGCCAATTCATTCGGGGATACCAGTCCGAAAGACGCTCTAACTTTCAGATTACTGGACAGATATTGCCCCTAACATCTGAATATTCACAGAGTATTTGGAACACCTGGTTCTACACGTAAGTTTCACGAAGTTTTAGATTCAATAGAAGTTTTCATATTCTGCCAGTTATCCTCCAATCCGGAAACAACTCATGGGACGCTGAAATGTGAGAAGAAACGAACCTCTTGGATTATGAAGGTTGTGGTTTCATTTGAAGTTGGAGTAATGGCAAATCAATAATTTAACTAAAAGTTAGTGTTAATACGATGTTAAATGATGCATCAATGCATTTTCTGTAGACTATGAGACTGTGATTTTTGGAACCGTATTTCGTTAATGAAAGTCGTTCTGTTGTTGTGCATTTAGCGTGACATCACTCAAAGAATGAGAAATGTCAGGGCTCAAAGTTACCTGAAATAACTGCTGTTTCGAAATCTGTTTTAGTTGTCTGAATTTTAAGATGTTGCAGTCATCAACACCTTTAAAATACCGATATATATATATATATATATATATATATATATATATATATATATATATATATATATATATATATATATATATATATATATATATATATATTTTTTTTTTTTTTTTTTTTTTTTTTTTACTCTTGAGGTTATATTTTAACATCAAAATGGAAACTGGTAAGAGAAGAGAAGAACGGTGAAAGAGCACTGAATAAAAAGGATCAGTGAAATGGCCTCCTACCTTCTCCTCTACGAACTTTAAAACGAAAAGTTAGAAATTACGTTTCGTTCATAAATCTCAGTAAAAACTTCACGCATGGTGAACTCCTGATGAGAACAGCTAAATACAAACCCTGATAAGACTCTCCTGTTTATCTTATTTTTTTTTTTTTTTTTGCTGTATATTGCTGGTAATGTCAGAGAGGAGTTGAAAATTTCTAAGACATACTTACTACACTCCTAATTTAAAACTCTCATTTTATTCTCTTTCACGTTTTCTATCATAGCCGACTGTAGCACCAAAGGGTTCTCTTGTCGTTTCGGCCGTAAGTCATTTAGGCCGTAATCTCCAAACTGGCAAACGGTCGAAATGGGTGTCCATAATACTTTGATCCCCAAGGAACTTCCACCATGTCTCACGGCCTAAACTTCATATGGCCTGAAGTTGCGACGTCCTGGCAGAATCACGGCCGAAAATAATACGGCCTAATCGTTCCGAACTCGCACGAAATACCGGTGGACATGCCGTACTTTTAGCAAAGTAACGCGAAAGTTAACGTGCTGGGGGAATTAATATCTCGATGGGTAATTATCGTGCGCAGTATTAATAACACGAGGATTATTGATAGCAGACCATCAGTTTAAAAAATTAAAATGTTATATGTAAAGGGATAACGTACTCTAAAAAAATGTTGCTTTAGACACGTGGTGTTAGATAACGGATTTGGAGATAATACTAGCATGCAATTAAACCCAGCTGGATTTATAAATTGATCGGATTCCAGGGACAGACAAATATATATATATATATATATATATATATATATATATATATATATATATATATATATATATATATATATATATATATATATATATATATATATATATATATATATATATATATATATATATATATATATATATATATATATATATATATATATATATATATATATATATATATATATATATATATATATATATATATATATACATATATACAGTACTATAATACCTAATCTCTCAAAACTTTTGATGGTGAATCATTGTTTTTTATATACTGATTTTAAAACATGCAGCTATAACACCGTCGACTCGATAGATTCCATAAAATTCTCCAATGGAATACAAATATGAAGCCAAGGAACTGTTTCGCAATGTGTGTGTCCATCTATTCTTATGGATATTATATGACTTAGTTCAAGGTCTGAGTTTGATTTTAGAAAATCAGTAACTGCGTGTAAACATACATTTCCTCATTCATTATGAATGATTTAAAAGGAGTATATTGACTTAGGTATCGAGCAACTAACTGGAAACACGATGAAATCTGGGTATCTGACTCCAGCTATATTTTCTTAATTGTATTCGATTTCATTCCGTAGAGCTTTAAATGGTAGCTGCCCAGTGCCAAAAAATAAGAGATTAATCCTTTTTGTTGATGGAATTTTATGACATTTGTTTCATGGAATTTTATAAAACGCCCAACGTATTGCTATTAAACATAAACTTATTGCAACTGGAAAGTACATTAAAAGATAGTCTCGCTTTAGCAAAACGTACGCAGAGGCGACTTTGGTTCGGCGTTTGATTCTGAACC
Organism: Macrobrachium rosenbergii; assembly: GCF_040412425.1. NCBI lineage: Eukaryota > Metazoa > Arthropoda > Malacostraca > Decapoda > Palaemonidae > Macrobrachium > Macrobrachium rosenbergii. The sequence continues at coordinate 29,813,826 of NC_089776.1, read as the reverse complement.
ATTCAGGATATTAACTGGAGATAAATGTCACTTGACGTCAATTAAATCCCTTTTCACAGAGCGTATGTCATCTTTGAGAGTGACGCTCGATATACGGAAAGTCAGACACAATTTAAATTCATTTCCTGTAATCAAAGGTTATTAGAATGGAATTCAGTTCAGGCCGCTTTCACCAGTTCCAGTACTTAGCTGCTGAGTAAATTCAATTGTATATTCCAATTTGTAGTCTTAATTAGAGGGATTATTCCGCTACTCTGACTCTCGGCAAGTAATGATCAAAGGACATTAAATCTACGTGACGGGACTGACAGCAGTCTCGTACTCAGGTGGTGGTGACCTCTACTAAATAAATGCTTCAGCTAACATCTAATTATTGGAAACTGTCCGCTACCTGTTTCATACGTAATAGTGCTCTGATGCCTTGCCCAGAAATAGGCAGTGATGTACTCTTTCTGTTTATCGTATTGCGTTACAAAGTAGATTTCACAACTTTTTGAAAAAGCTTTTTTCTTCCTGGATTCTTCGATGGGTTTTTGTAGTGAGAAGAAAAGCTTTATTATTCATACCAACCCCTTCTCACTAATCCATTAGTTCTGCTAATGAGGGCAGATGTACTTCTGAGAAATGACGAACAATATCACGCTAGCCAAGCATCCATCTGAAAGATATTCTGTCTGAAACACACAAAGCCCTCTCCTAGAAATTCTCCCACGCAACGGGTGTCTTTAAGTCTTAATTACTCTGGAAGAATCTTGTTTCTTCAGCGAAATTTAACTGAGATGACGCCTGTCTTCGTTAGTAATGAGGACTTTGTGGGCGTTTTAGCTGGTGTTTCTTTCTAAACATGAATCTCACCCACGATTCGTGTGATTTATCATTCATTTTTTTTATTCAGACTTTATATACGGTACCATTGAATGTTGTTTGATTCAGTTTCATTGTTATTGATTATATTAGTTCTTTCATCATAGCAAAGCGTTTCAACAGAAAATAGTTAGCGTTCTGGCCCATAAGTGTGGCACTGATGATGCAAACTCACTTCCTGACAGCACAGTTATAATCGACAGCTGATTTTTTAGCTATAAAAATTAAAAGAGAGAGAGAGAGAGAGAGAGAGAGAGAGAGAGAGAGAGAGAGAGAGAGAGAGAGAGAGAGAGAGAGAGAATACACAATACTGTGGATTATCCATCATAACCATAATGGGAAAAAACGATTCTTCTTCATTTTTCCCCCAAAGACACCTATGCAATGAGTATAACAAGACTTGTTTCCTTTCATGTATTTTCTTTCACCTAGTAACGAAATAAAAGAGAGAGAGAGAGAGAGAGAGAGAGAGAGAGAGAGAGAGAGAGAGAGAGAGAGAGAGAGTTAAACCCATATTAACCTGAGAAATATACTAGATAATTTTTACTTGTTTTTAAGATTCACTAAACCCTGCTAAGATAGTTACATAAAACGGCACAAACTCAGGAAGAATAAAAATCATTTGAAGAGAGATATCGTGACTTGCAGGAATAAAATGGTAAAACTGGTAAATCACATAAAATTAGACCCGAACATAGGCCTACAGCAGATCGAAAAAATAAACACTATTGAAGTTACTGGTTAATTTTTATATACATTTGAAAGCTGCTAAGGCAGTTTTCCCAGCAATTCCGCTCACCGTAAGAAGTACCACTAGATTTGATAGCGCTTTCATGGTAAATATGCTTGTGGCCTCAACAATCATCAGAAACTCGATCACTTCGTCTCTTTGAAGAAGCTCAACGCTGCTCAGATGCGCGAGACATTTTCAAGGTAGCGCTTTTCCTTTCTCTTTTGTTTCAGTTCAGGCTGAGTGTTGTTGTTGGTTTTTGGGGGTTGCTGGGGGGCTAAAATGCACAGAATCAAAGAAAACACTTTCACGGAGTTTTGTTAAGTGCTTATAGGCTACAGTAGACAGATATAAAGATAGATAGCTCTGCCGTCAGAGTTTCTTCATTCACGTCAGTGCCGCATTAAATGTGGGAGGATGAGTGTTAGTACAAAAATTCCAAAACGGCTGAGGTCAAGTACACCCACTTATATAGGCTATGGTGTATGTGTGTGTATGTGCTACTGTGCTATGAGTGTATGGCGAGAGGACAGCGACTGGGCAGAGAGAGAGAGAACAATTACAGCCCGAACAGAACGTCAATTGATTACGCTCACGTAGTTATTATTCTGTGGACTCAAGAGTGCTATTCCGCCACCATATAGGAATCTGGATATGGTGCAGACGGAATGGCAGCATCCAGCGTTGTGATGTTCATGGTGTATAAACTTTTTTTGTGTTTTTGTTGCACAATACAGGGGGTTAATTTTCCATTGTTGTTTACTTATAAAATCACTTCAATTTATGTAAATGACGTATGCAATATAAAACCATATTCTTCGATATTTGACAGATACCTTCTTAGGATAATTAACCAGAAAAACTCCATGTAAAGAATGATGAAGAATCCGCTTATTTTCTCAAGCCCACATTCTTAGACGTTTATACGCAAAGTATTTTGAGTTTAAAAAAATTTTCCGGGGAATACACAAAATACACAATAAAGAGTAGAAACTTGGAAAACTAAAATAAAGTAATTTTCAGTTGTTTTTTTGAGAGGAAGTTCCTGGCATGTGACGAGACGAATGTACCCAGAGGCTTCTTTCGTAATAACGAAATTCACGACACAGATGATAAATCTCTGGTAATATCAGACTGTAAACTCACACAAGTGTTATTAGGTGCCTCATTCAGTCGAAGAAATGGCAAGGGAGTTGGAAAATAGATTAAAGTTTGTCAGCATTTAAGAAAAGTTGAGTCTATGAAAATATGAAACGACAGCTTATGAGAGATGAGGAGGAGGCACGAGTTCTTTCATTATCAAACACAGTTATAAAGATGATTTTATTCCTGGTCCTAATACTAACGTTAGGCATTAATTTCATTTGTAGTGCTAGTAATATACACTGAGGACTGAATAAGAAGTGCAAGGAAATTAAATCTCAAAATATATAATAATAATAGTAATGATATCTTTTGATTATCATCTATCTCAAAATTGTTGCCTAGAGCTCAGCAGTGGGTTTTATTACGTCAGTTTTCAACTTTATAGGTGGAAATTGTTATACTCTGGTTATTCGTTGAACACCGTCTCCCATATATCGTCAACGAGTCATTAGAATTAATCCTTTCGTTCGGAACCATCATTCTTACCCTATTCTTAGAATAATATATATATATATATATATATATATATATATATATATATATATATATATATATATATATATATATATATATATATATATATATGTGTGTGTGTGTGTGTGTGTGTGTATATATATATGTATATACATATATATGCACCACACACACATATATATATATATATATATATATATATATATATATATATATATATATATATATATATATATATATATATATATATATATATATAGATAGATAGATGATAGATATATAAGGTTACACAATTCAGAAATGTTAAGCTATTCAGCTCTAAAAAAGCAGCCTTTTTTAAATTCCCTGTGGGATCAGCTAGACCTAAACGCCGGGAAATTAATTTTCGAAAAACGTGTAGGTTAAATGACAAGGATGATGGGTGTACATAAGAAATACCGCGAGAGAGAGAGAGAGAGAGAGAGAGAGAGAGAGAGAGAGAGAGAGAGAGAGAGAGAGAGAGAGAATCTGTGATAACTTTGCATAGCTAGAGAAATGGTACACTTCTTCCGAAGGACGATATTGCCTGATACACTTCATGGACTTTTGTGGGGAGTCGTTATTGCAGCCAAGAGTCGATGGGAAAAGTTTGGAAATTGGAAAAAGTGTCACCCAGAGTCTCTGTTTCGAGTCTCTTCAGTCTAGCGCAAACACCGACGGCTCAGATATGAAAGCCCCCGTAGTGGGGTAGTGCCGTCAGTGACCCTCGCAGGGTACACTGTAGGCATTCCTAAAGGTTCCTTGCAGTTCCTCGTTGGGAAGATCGGTAGAGTTCTCGGTTAGCACTCTGCTAGACCCGAGTTTGAGTCTCCGGCCGGCCAATGAAGAATTAGAGGAATTTATTTCTGGTGATAGAAATTCGTTTCTGGCTATGATGTGGTTCGGATTTCACAGTAAGCTGTAGGTCCCGTTGCTAGGTAACCAGTTGGTTCTTAGCCACGTAAAATAAGTCTAATCCTTCTGGCCAGCCCTAGGAGAGCTGTTAATCAGCTCAGTGGTCTGGTTAAACTGAGGTATACTTTAAGGTTCTTTGCAGCGTCCCTTCGGCTCCTAGCTGCAACCCCTTTCATTCCTTTTACTGTACCTCCGTTCATATTATCTCTCTTCCATCTTGGTATCCACCCTCTCCTAACAATTATTTCATAGGGCAACTGCTTTGAGGTTTTCCTCCTGTTACACCTTTCAAACCTACCTACTCTCAGTTTCCTTTCCAGCGCTGAATGACCTCAAAGGTCCCAGTGCTTGGCCTTTGGCCTAAACTCTGTATTCCATTCCATTCCATTCCAGATACGAAAGTGTCTCCGAGTCCTTTCTGCTGTCGCTTTTTGGAAACGGATATGAATAGGGAAGACATCATAGGGCGATAACTGACAAAGAAAGCTAAAACAGTGGGCGGGAGGGACAGCGCAAAGGGAATTACAGAAACAAACATATATATATATATATATATATATATATATATATATATATATATATATATATATATATATATATGTGTGTGTGTGTGTGTGTGTGTGCGTGTGTGTGTGTGTGTGTATTACAGTTTCTTCAGATGAAAACCAAGAGGTTTCAGCAATGGTTTTATTCGTTCAGAGTGTTGGTAAAATGTTTATACTGTGATGAATTAATATTCTTTTGTGATCAAAGATTAATCCACTGTAAGATTACTACACCCTACACTCATACGTACTGAGAATTATTCATGTACAAGCCATAAAACACCGTCCATTGAGATGCTGAGAAAACTGCAGGTTACTAAATAGCTGTTGAATACTCTCGGACGGCCTAACAGCCCTGTAACTTTTGAGTCAGCTTCGACATTCTCCCCTGGATAAAATTAATCTCTTTCATGTCATCGCCATTGTGCGCGCTCACGCCTCGTCTCCCTTTCTCGTAGCAAATGAAAGGAATTTCTCTCGTAATGCAGGTCGTTTCAGAGGAGCTGGATGTGAATGGTTATTGTTTCAGTCCCCGAGGGGCTCGTCTCCCCCTCCCTCATTTCTCTTTGTTTAGATTTGAACAAAAATCTCTCTTCAGCACGATGCTCCCGAAGGCAACGAACTCTCTCTGCCTTGCATTGCTGTCATTCACAAAGCTGAAGTTGCAAAGGTATCCTGAGAGTTGCATGGGCTTTGAGGGACGTCGGGGTATCAAGAAAGTTTTTCGAGGAAGGTTTTGTTTTAGAGAAGAGAATCGGGTCTTCGTTTAAGGCTTCTAATGTACCGCAAGCTTCCTGTGCTTTTTTAGACCTAGCCTGAAAAGAATTAGAAAAATAGAACGTGAAAAAGTAGGGTGGGCTTAAATATTAAGAAATCGGCAGACCAGTCTTATGAAGACAGAAATTTGCCTGTCAGGAGAATTAAAATCAGGAGGAGAATTCCCCACCATGGCAGAATAGATAAAGGAACAGTGAGTGTTGAAGCTTTCCTAAATGCCAAAAAATACAACTTCATTTGTTGTACGTATCTTAATTTTGCATATCTTATGAATATTTATGCCTGGATGTTACCTTCAGCTGAATTTGTTGAAACTTTGCGAGAAATATAAACCCACTATTAATGGTTTTATGGTTCATTTATGTAATAAATCCATTATATCAGGCAATAAGCGAACAAACTAGATGGTAAAGGTAAAGGTGAAAATAAAACCTAAAACGCGAAAAACGCAATTACCATCCTCGAGAAAAGATTAAAAACCCAAAAGTGCTTCTTCTGTTTACACAATTACATAACTTACGCTGTTTTGGGAAAAAAAATTCATAAACAACCAACCTCCTTTCAGACACAGAACCTCCCTTCCCCCACCATTCTCTCTCTCTCTCTCTCTGTCTACTTTCAAAAGTGGTTCAAGACTAGAGGCAAGTAATTATAGGCTCTCTGACATCTCATATTATGAAAGTATATGAAAGGGTAATAAAAAAATATAATGAAACATTTAATGAAAAATAGATTGTTCAATATAGGACAACATGGTTTTGTACCTCACAAACCCAACTGTTAGTCCACCATGAAAGCATATATAAAAATATGATAAATGAAAAAGATACAGATGTGGTTTACTAGACTTTGCAAAAGCTTTTGACAAGGTAGATCATAATATATTAGCGAAAAAATTAGAAAACAACATTAGGAAGATGGATAAAAGAATTTTTGCAAAACAGAAAACAGATAGTGATTGCAAACGATGAGAAATCGGATGAAGCTACGGTAATATCCGGTGTACCACAGGGTACGGTGTTAGCTGCATTGCTGTTTGTGATTATGATTGCAGACATAGACAGTAAAAGGACTCAGTAGTAAGAAGTTTCGCAGATGACAAAGAATAAGTACTGAAGATAGGAACTCTGAGACCTAAATAAAATATATAAATGGGCAGAGATAAATAGGATGGTATTTAACTCTGATAAATTTGAATCAATGAACTATGGTGATAAAGTAGGAATGCTATATGCATATAAAGGACCTAATAATGAGACAATCACAAACAAGGAAGCAGTTAAAGACCTTGGTGTGATGTTGAATAGGAATATATGCAATGATCAAATAGGGAAAATGAAAGCAAAAATGGGAATGTTGTTCCGGCACTTCAAAACAAGAAAAGCTGAACATGATTATGGTACGTACGTAGTCCACTTGAATATTGCAATATAATATTACCCACACTCCAAAAGGATATTGCACAAATCCACAAAGGTCATTTACAGCTAGAATAGAAGAAGTTAAGGACCTTGACTACTGGGAAAGACTTAAATTTATATAGTCTTGAAAGGAGAAGAGAACGCTCATGGTAATTCAAGCATGGAAACAGATAGAAGGAATTACAAAATATCATGGAACTAAAATTATCAAAAAGAGCAAGCAGAGGTAGATTAATAGTGCCGAAAACTATACCAGGAAAATTAAGGAAAGCACACAGGACATTAATCCACCACGCACCAGCATCGATAATGCAGCGTCTATTCAATGCGCTACCAGCTCATCTGAGGAACATAACAGGAGTGAGCGTAATGTGTTTAAGAATAAGCTCGACAAATATCTAAGATGCATCCCAGACCATCCAAGACTGGAAGATGCAAAATATACCGGAAGATGCGTTAGCAACTCTGGTAGACATCAAAGGCGCCTCACACTGAGGGACCTGGGGCAACCTGAACGAATTGTAAGGTCTGTAAGGTAAGGTCTCTCTCTCTCTCTCTCCGCGTGTGGGTGGTTAATATGAGGAAATCCGGATATACTTTTTCCCCTCCGAAATTGAAATGAAAGACAACACTATATATGTGTATATATATATTCATATATAACCAACCTCCTTTCAGACACAGAACCTCCCTTCCCCCACCATTCTCTCTCTCTCTCTCTCTCTCTCTCTCTCTCTCTCTCTCTCTCTCTCTCTCTCTCTCTCTCTCTCTCTCTCTCTCTCTCTCTCTCTCTCTCTCTCTCTCTCTCTCTCTCCCTCCGCGTGTGGGTGGTTAATATGAGGAAATCGGGATATACTTTTTCCCCACTCCGAAATTGAAATGAAAGACAACACTAAAACCTGGAGAAAGGACGGAATATTAGATAACAAAGAACAAAGAGAAGGAGTGATTGAGGGATTATGTGAGAAATGGGATGAATCAAGATTGGAAGGGACGAGCAGATTATTTCCTCCAGAGCCAATCCACCGGATGCCTTGTCTGGGGATTATTTATTCTCTTGGCGTCAGTATTGCGGCACCGGAGTCACGTAGAGGCTTCTTCCAGCCGTTGCCATTCAATCTCTGTATAGATGTATTCAATGTGCAACGGTTTTTGCACGTACAAGTAGAATAAATTGATATCCACGATGTTTCATAAAGTACTGTATCTTCAGATATTTTATTGAATTTATTAATTTTTCATCTTGCCATCTTCTAAAGGACATTTCTCTATAGTTGATTACACGCAAAGGTAATCAGGTGAAATAATCAACAAAACTTCCATATTCTTGGTGGTGTCAGTGGAAAACCGTTCGCCCTCATTACATACTCGCAGTGTGAAAATGCAAAAGAAATGTTTCCTCTGTGGAAAACAATGTATTTATATTCAAGAAAGAAAAATACAAGTCTGTATATCCCACACTCAGGCAAACCTACCATCATGAGTTTTTGTATAAGTTTCTTTTATAATTACTTAGTTTCCGCACCCATAAGTATATACTTAATGCAGTAATTAACAGAATTTAGTTTCCAGACGCAGAGAATCAGGGATTCTCTGCGTCTGAAAATTCTATTTATTTTTGTAGTGGAATATTTTCGATTATATCTGGATTGAAAGATATCATTTTTTATTCATGCATAATTCCTATATGAAATAATGAGACACCATTATTCACTTCCTTTTACCACTGCTCTTCATTTTAGAAGTGATTTATTTTTTTGCATAATTCATACAATGTCTATTAAAGAAATTTGTATTTATTGTCTTTCTGACCTGACTTAGAAATAACAAGAAATTAATACCCAGGCTGCTAACGAGTTATCACATGAAAACTACTATTTCCTATTTTGGAAATATTTATATCGAATACTACAAAGCTTTAATATATTGCATATTCAAAATATCAATTACCTTTAGAATGAAGATACTTGATTATATATTTATGCAAATCACAGACTTGTGTTAGTAGTGTTTAATTTTAGATCGGACGTAGCTTACACCATCGGTATTCCATTTGCGTCGTGATGATTTTTAAAAATGTTATTAAACATTGAATATCTATCAGACATTGATAAGTCTTACTATGAATTCACTGATTTATTAATATATCATAATATGTCCACATTCATTTCTCGGATAGTGGCACTATGACTCTACCGTTTGTTTTAAAGAAAATCATTTTAGTAATCAAGTGTTCGTATATATGTATATATATATATATATATATATATATATATATATATATATATATATATATATATATATATATATATATATATATATATATATATATATATATATATATATATATATATATATATATATATTTATATATATATATACATGAATATCTATTTAAGTAAATATATATTTTATGTATAATTGTCTAACCCCATGCCAGGAAAATATTTTTTCTGTTATGTATTACTTGGTTATTGGTGCTGCACGTGACATGTACCATATAAAAAAGCGTGTAAAAATTAAACAACTCTGAATGTTGCAGTTTACTATCAGAAGCAGTTGATAAGACGACTTCATCATTCACTCTCTGGACGTGTTATTGCATGGGACTGAATATGTGTAAAGAATTTACTGTGTGGGTAAAAAGTGGCTTCAAACATTTTAGCAGAATCGTCAGTACAAAATACCGAACCAGCAAAAATCAGACCCTGCATAAAGTATATGATGGTGCAGACTCCATCCTTCATTTTGGAAGAGGCTCTTGAACCCCACCTTTGGTAACCAACGATTTCCTCTGTGACATTCTTGTTTATTCATCTGCCTCCTAAATGAAGCACCAAAACGCTTGAGAAATATCCTTCATTTTCGAAGAGGAGCCTCAGATGAATTGCAGGCTGGTAAACCCCACCTTCGGCAACCAACGATTTCCCCTGTGATAGTCTTGCTTATTCATCTGCCTCCTAAATGGAACACGAGCACGCTTGGGAATTATCTGTTGAATAAAACGCATCGAAAAGTCTGTGGTACTGAACCCACAGAATATGTGCCAAGCCTTGGAATTAATTGCATGTAGAGAATCATTTGGTAGATGGTTTTGTGGGCTAAGATCAGAGTGGGCGTTAGGGGAAACAGATGAATGATTCAAGTACACTACTGAAAGCAGTTTGAAAAAATTAATATGCAGGAGAGTAGTCTACGACATGAAAATAAATATATGACTGGTTGACGCGAATCTGTTTTTCATTGCGAGTGGTATTTATTTAACATTTATTAGAAATAATAATGAACCTACTTATTCAAATAACTTTATTAAACATTTATTAGAAATAATAATGACCTTACTTGTTCAAATAACTTCCTCATGAAAGAAAAGAAGCTGTATCGAAAATACTATGAAGTAGACATATAAATAGTTCTTGCAAAAACATGCATTATTATATGTAACGAGAGAGAGAGAGAAAGAGAGAGAGAGAGAGAGAGAGAGAGAGAGAGAGAGAGAGAGAGAGAGAGAGAGAGAGGGAGCTGGGTTGGGGGTTTGGTAGGGAAGAGGAAGGAAGGGAGAGAAAATAGAAAAATTGCAACTCTTGTATCCCGTTTATTGCATTCACATTCCTTGCCAGGTTTGACAACGGCTCCCCAATCAGGAGGTAATAAGCTTTTCCTAACTAATGCAAATTCTCTCTCCTGCTCATTTCGCAGTCTCAGCAGAGGGAGCAAATCGCCACTGAGGAGCGGAAGAGCTTTTATCTCATTTGGGAGGAATGGAAAGTCGTATATTTTCACCTGGAGGAAGGGAATGAAAGTCCCAGTCTGGGAAATTTAGGTAAGTTTCCGGTGATATATTGCATTGGTTATTTTTTTTCTTTTTTTTTTTCGTTGTAAGAGGCTACTAACTTCTCTTCTGTTAATTTGAGTTATTTTTTTATTCTTACTTTCCTTTTTAATTGTAAATGAGGAAGGAATGTGTCGATTCAGCAAATTCAGATATGACTATGGTAGCAACAGTTGTGTTTTTGTTTTATATATATATTAAAATATATATATATATATATATATATATATATATATATATATATATATATATATATATATATATATATATATATATATATATATATATATATATATATATATATATATATATATATATATATATATATATATATATATATATCTCTCTCAAAGATATTCTTTTGGACAATCATAAGCTCCATTTGAACAGGGGCAATGGCTACCACCTCGATTGGTTTCTGGTCAAAAATTAAAATGCCCTCAAGAGCCACCGTTTCCATATTGTCCACTACCCACCAGAGTTCCTTCATTCCCTTCAGAACAGAAAAGGAAGACGAACTGTCTTCCATCTTATCAGTTTTAGATGGAATTGAATATATATATTTTGTTAATCTACAATACTTTTATCTTATGTATACTCTCATGCAGTGTGATTTATTTTTATTTATCTTATGTTCCTCGCTTTATTTAATTTTTCGTACATATGCGCGCTGTTTCGCAAAACGGTCGATTTGCAAGTTTAAATCTCCTTGCGGCTTACGCAGCTCGATTGTTTGCTCGTAAGCAACGATAATGATAATAATTATGATAATGATGCCGCCCGACTTATTAGCATTTGAAGCAGTTAGAGGACTCTTCCAATATGTTTCGTCATAACTGGTCTATAATTCCGTAACTCTGCTCTGGATAATAGTACTAATTGGCGAATTATAGCTTATTAGTCTCATTATTTCAGCAAAGTCGCACATTCTACCCACATTAGCGAATAATATAGTCAGGTTATTATCACCATTCAGAGACTCGTTATTTGTAGCAACAGTTCCATTTTCCAAAAATTCAGTGATTATGCATCTATCTTTATTAAACGAGTATTCTTTTGGATGATAAACAAAAAGATAAATTAAATAAAAAAGAATTGTTTATTTTGTCAACTCGCGTCAATAAGTTTTATTTCATACCCGTTTATGTATCGGTATTTGCAGCATCGTAAGTTAGTCAAGCGTAAGAGAGGAATGGCAGTAATTCAGTTTAAAAGTTTTGATTTCAGTTTGTTTCATTAAAAGCAAAATTATTGAGACACACTTTAAACAAAACGGCGGTTAAATCATTCAGGAAAAAGTAAATAGGTTGTTTAAATTTTGCATTTTGTGTGCAGATTTTTTCTAAATCAGTTGCAGGATATTTGAAAATTGAATGATTATTTCTCTCTCTCTCTCTCTCTCTCTCTCTCTCTCTCTCTCTCTCTCTCTCTCTCTCTCTCTCTCTCTCTCTCAAATAAACGTGTCATCTGCTAAAAAAACCACGTGACCTTTCGAGTATATTTGTTTATTTCTCATTAGTTTCTTTCTTTCATTCCGTTTATTTTGATTGTTATACAGTTTGCCTTTGTATGTATATATTTAATAACTTTTCTTTTCTTATAAACATAAACATGAATATAACATATTTGGAGTGACTATTATGAAATATTATGATCTATATATATATATATATATATATATATATATATATATATGTGTGTGTGTATATATACATATATATATATATATATATATATATATATATATATATATATATATAACTATTTGGTGGGGATTAACACCTCAAATCCGGAGTTCAGGTCTTGAATATTTAATATATTACTCCAATTAATCAACCAGCCCATCAGTGGTTTATTAATATACAGTAACTTAGCCAAAATCATTACATACGTCCATAAATTTGTTTTACACAAGTATTCTATATAGAGAATGCACAAACAGTACCATCAACTCTATACTATGCCACAGGTTTGCGAAATATTTGAGCAAAATGAAATCTTCATTTTATACTTCAACGACCCTTTGTTAACCTACATCTTCGTTTCATTTTCAATCACATTTGTGTTTCACAGACTCCTAAACTGAAACACGATTAAAAAAATAAAATAAAGATAAAAACTTAAGTAATGCAGGAATAGAGACATGGGCAATAAAGACCAGACGACCCTGGCCTTCACCGACTCAACGCAACCCACCAAGTTCTGGAAACTTCCTTCTTTCTGTTTCCAACTTTAACTGGTTTGCAACTCGCTCTGACTTTCCGTTTTATGGTTGACACCCAGTGACTGAACCGTTCTTTAATTGGATCCTGTGCAGAGCTGTTATTAGAGTGACATAAGTAGCAGGAACGCTGCGAGAGTAAAAAGTAGTAATGAACATTTTAGTACAGGTTGTAACTATCCCATAAAATGCTTGATGCTATCTGGAGAGTCTTCCATGATGAATTTTCTATCTTTTTTAAAAGTATAACTGTCGCACAAAAATTTACTCGGACAGTCTTTAAAAAGTATTCATTTGCCATGTTAGTTTTCTCAGACTGCAGAATTAAGTAGCAAAAGTGATTAAAGCAAATGAAAGTACATTTTCAGATGCCTAAGTATACACACGTATAAACGCCAAATTAAAGAGGAAACAGTGGGGTACGACCTTACAAACTTCTGCAATAATGGTGCTGTCAGAAACACTGTTCGTTAGAGGTAGAGGTGAAAACACTTTGAACAGCTTATACAGTGTTCAATATTTTATTTATTCCTTTATTTGTTTTTAGCCAGGATGTCAATCATTGCGCTTGAGATAATCAAAAACAGTAAAAGATGAAGAACGTTACCATGCGGAGCAACAGACCTTGTAATTCCGTGCTCACTAAAAATGGCTCTCTGTTGCCGGACATTAAAACATGCAGACTAAATCAGGTTTGAAGTCTGTTGTTTATTTAAGAACCTCATCGTTGACCAGATTAGAGGTTGAACTAAAAATAATTTAAGAACTCTTATTGCGCTGGACTTTTCCTGTAAAATTCTATACACAAGACAGAAGAATGATCACGTCCAGTTACAGAATGTTTAAGTAATATCAAATATTTTCTAATGCAGTTAGAAGTATAATAATCGTTCATCTTTCATGTTTCGTCTCATTTAGCTGCTTTAGAGTCCTGAAATCCGTGTGCAAAGCTTTGCTACCCTGCCTCTGAGTTCAATAAGTCTTTATTAACCGGATAATAAAGTGGTTTATAGCTATTATTGTTTAAAGTTTGATTTGAATAAGTACCTGTCCTCTGAACAATATATTTTACATACAGACAACTTAAAAATGACCTCATATTGCCCTCTCCTACTCTACTTTTTTACGCTACTTCCGCGATTTTTTTTTTTTGTCTGTCCATGTCTGTTATCACTTTACGAACAAGAATTTCTAGAAAGCAAAAGAAAATTTCTTAGAGAGAAGAAAAGTGGCTTTTAACGTGACTTAGAAATATGAGTTGAACATTTCTCAGATTTTCTTCTATTCCGCAAAATGTTGACATATTCAAAATTCTTCATGAAAATTGTGCGTCTGACGAAAATCCCGGAATTTTCTCTGAAATCATACATCTTAGGAGAAAAATTCATCCATATTTTTATATTTCCGAAAAATGTCGAGCGGCCATCTGCTCTAGAAATTTGTGAAGCGAGAAAAGTAAATGCTTTCCTATTTGCTGGTCGAAAACGAAAGTGAAGAAATGTGATATTCATTTGCAGTTTTTAATAAAGAGGGAATGGACAGATGCAATGATTACCTGAAAGACTATTTGGAAATTAGGCAGATATGGAATTCGTACATTTACTTAATTTTTATTCAACTTCATTTACCATGTTTCAGTCTGTTTAAGGGATATATATATATATATATATATATATATATATATATATATATATATATATATATATATATATATATATATATATATATATATATATATATATATATATAAATATTTATATATATAAATTATGTTTTATATATATATATATATATATATATATATCTGTTTAAGGCACCAGATATATATATCTGTCTTTATTATTTTAATCATTATAAATTTAAATCAGATCTATGTGTTACAAAAGAGTAAAATGATAAATTTAAATGAACACAAAAGAGTTATATTAGATGTTAACATATATTTTCATATCTTTATTAGATGAATATAAAAATATAAAAAGATATATTATAAAATTTTGTTCAAGATAGACGAGGAACCCAATTTTGTTATGCCGAAGCTGTATATTGCTTAGAAAGTGTTTGTAAATGTCAGGGAGTTTGAAGATAAGAAATAAAAAAAAAAAGAAGTTTATATAACAGTAATTTACTGCTCCAGAATGTCTCTGAGGTCATCCAGCTCGCTTCTTGAAACAAAACACACATACGAAGTGATCCGTAATATCGCAACACACACGCAAATAAATCCAGAATTATTGCCCTAAAGAATACTTAATTAATAAAATCGGAATTTATTACACTGAATGAATGTCTCGTAGATGATTTACTGCCTTCGAGGATTTATTGGTTAAATGGCCCCCTGAGATGGTTTAATTAGTTCAATCTTTGTCCAAGTGTCTGATGCTGTGAGGATGAAACTTGAAATATTCACTTTATTTTCTGTGTTCTATTTTCATCTATAAAATAATAGATTTTTAATTTCAAGAAGACGTGCCTTATTCTATTAAACTTTATATTCAGAAAAAACTATAGATAAATAGTTTATGGGAAGTTAACTGTCTTTATGTCTATTAAGAAAATAGCCATCGCCAGTTGCAACAAATGGTTTATTTCCCAGAGTCAAAAGATTTCCTACATTGAAATTTTAAGTTTATTTTTAATTCATGATATTCTGTCTTAACAAAACCTGCACTTTTGCTATAGATTTGGAAATAAACTGCCTCTCTCTCTCTCTCTCTCTCTCTCTCTCTATAGTTTTTAATATAAGAATCATCGATATATCACACGTGCTGGAACTTTTTGCAACAGCCCTTCGGGTGGCTGTAAAAATCTCGGTTATTTCAAGTATTTTTTTTTTACCCCACATTTTTACCCCGAAACATCCTTGAATAAATACTCTTCTCTTTGAGATCCATTTGAATTCTTCAAGTCACCTTGTTGGAATTTTACCAAACTCTCAAGTGACACTTCAGGAGCTTCAGCCTCTGGGGACGTTGACCAATTTCTCATCCTTAATAAACCCCTTCAGTACAATTAGCCAACTTGAAATCTTCCGAACTGGACTGACACTGGCGAATAAGGTAGTATCAGTGTAGGAAAGTTTGATACTTTGCTGATGAGGAAATTATGCAGAGAGAGAGAGAGAGAGAGAGAGAGAGAGAGAGAGAGAGAGAGAGAGAGAGAGAGAGAGAGGTATTTCCAAATCTATAGTAAAAATGCAGTTTTTATTAAGATAGAATGTAATTAAATACAAATAAACTTAAAAGGTCCGTGTAAGAAATCTCTTGATTGAGGGAAATATAGCATTTGTTGTAACGGGCGATGGCTATTTGCTTAATAGACATAAAGACATTTAACTTCCCATAGATAACCATTTATTCATAGTTTTTTTCTGGATATAAAGCTTAATAGAATAAAGCACAGATTCTTGAAATTATAAATCCATTATTTTATAGATGAAAATAAAACTTGAAAAGATGCGTAAAACTGTATAAAGGAAAGATGACCTCCTCCAGCAAGCTTCATCCTCACAGCATCAGAGACTTGGACAAAGACAACTAATTATTAAACCATCTCAAGGAGCCATTGAACCAATAAATCGTCGAAGGCAGTAAATCATCTGCAAAACATAAAGTGCAATAAATTTCGCTTTTGTTAATTAATCATTCTTCACGGAAATAATTCTGGAGTTGTTTGCGTGTGTGTTGCGATATTACGGATCACTTCGTATGTATGTTTTGTAAAGCAAAATAAAAAAAAAAAAATCTTAGGAACTATAAGGTTATGGAAATGTTACGAAAAGAATCAATTGTTGGTCCACTGAGGAAATTTAATTTTTTAGGAAACATGTTGATTGATACCAAGTGAATGTATCTGCCTAAACAAATTAAGTTTTGCATCGTTCATGGTGATGGATTTTTTTAATGTTATAAACACTTTAGCCGTATTCTTTTGTTTAAATTTCATTGAAAAAGTGCTCGTGAATTGTTTCACGCAACAAGTACAAATGAGAAATAAGGATGAAACAAATCACAAATTCATCTTCCCATTATAACTGAAACGAGTAAAAGAATTATAAACACGTCTTTCTTTCTCAAACATTCCACCATCAAGTGTCATCCTATGGCCACGTCCTTTATTTTTTTCTAAACAACCTGAATCATCGGATTTGGCAACGACATAAAATGAAAACTCCAGATTAAATAAACTGTCTATCACCACCCCATCATCATTGATGAGTCATTAAATTAAAAATCACCGGACCACTCAGATCATCTTTTCCCTCGTAAATTCTGCATCACGGCAATAATCCCGAACGGGCGCCTGGATTTCGCTTCTCCATTACCTCCGCTGCTGGGCGATGGTGATCCGGAGAGCGTCGCGTCTATTAACTGCGTTAATACATTTTAATGTGAATCACTTCGTTCAACTCTTCGGATTATCAGCGCTCTGGCGCTGGGTCTTGTTAAGGCTTTTCTTGAATTATGCGTCATGTTCAGTAATGTCTACTTTAGTTGGATTTTGCAAATGCTTGACAAAATGTGGATAAACGAACATAATACGAGGACACCGGCGTATGTGTTATGCTTCTGTTTAGTTTAATGTTGCCAGTCGCGTCCGAATGCGACAACGTCAAAACGCTACTGAGAGCTACGAAAACAAGTAAAAAATGCGCCAAAGTTTCTTCGGCGCAATCGAGGTTTCTGTACAGCGTATAATCTAGGCCACCGAAAATAGATCTATCTTTCGGTGGTCTCAGTATGATGCTGTATGAGCTTTCAAGTTCCGATATACATGTAAAATGATAACATGGGGATATTGCTTGGAAATAATTCATTTTGATGTTATTCAGCCGAGTGACTGCTTTATGCGTCATCATTACACGATAATACCTTATTTGTAACGGCTGATTCTTAGCTCTGAAACTGAGTTCTGTTTTTATTCAGTGGAATATCATTTCAAGGTAGCAAGATCCGGATGAGAACTCATGAAAATTCTGTTTAACTGGCAGACCTTGGCGTCTTCCGGCCATCTTTACAAAATTATTGATATTGCAGACATGATTAGATAAACGAATAATACAAAACCATGAAATTTTTATTTTTTTCAAAGTTCTCTGTTGGGTCGTTATCAAGTTGGCAAAGAAAACACAATATGTATCTACTTGAGAAATTGCCTCCACAATTCACAAACAGAATAGATAACAGACGGAACACAAACAGATCTCTGTTGTAGGTTTGGCCGGGCCCTAATAATTCAGTCCTAACAGCCAATGAATTCAGCAAAGCGCACCCCGACATTTTTCTAAAAGTAGAACTGATAACAATTTAGGGAATATCACCGCCATACTTCACTACAGGGTCAATAATGGAGGTTTATGTGCGCTCCGATAGTTATTCCTCCTCCTCCACCCTCCGTGATTGATTGCTGGAGATCGGCGGATCAGGAGGGATGGGACTGTATGTGCTATTCGTTATTTGTTACGGCGTTTTTACACGTTTATGTTGTTGGGGGTTTGAGGAGGGTTACTATTTAAAGCTCTGGCGTGTTGTATTCTCCCCCTTGCAGTTTTGAATGTTATTGCATAACATTTATGCACTGTCATCGTTCTCCTCTTTAAGACAAATGGCCGATTGTTGGGCGATCCAATGCCCTTTTCTAAGACAAGTTTGAAGAGGGAGACTTATACTAATATAATTAAACAACAGGAATATGAAGTGACAAAAATATGCATTTGAAATGGCTGATTATCTTCCACTATTTCTGAGTCGATTAGAATGGTTTATCAAAATACTAATGCAAGACTCATCTCTTTTCAGAGTAAGATTGACTCTGTTGCTTTCTGTTTATTTATAAAGAAGAAAATTAAACAGATTAAAAATCTATGTTTAATTGAAAGAGTTTCACGGTTTTGTCTGACAAGGTTCCATTTTTGAAAGTCTTAAATTACATTGGTGACCTGTAGATCTCTACTTGAGCAACAAATGTCTGTTTACGCAAGCTACCGTTGTGTTATACATTTTTTTTTTCCCCGTGCTAAATTTTTGTTTAAACTTGAGCGTGTGAAAATAAAGTATAACAAGTAAAAAATGCGCCGAAGTTTTCTTCTCGCAATCTTTCTCTCTACTCAGCGTAAAATCCAGGCCACCGAAAATACATCTATCTTTCTGTGGTCTCGGTCTAATGCTGTATGAGCCTTAACAGAAACTTTAACTTGGTGGCCATCATATCGTCGCCAGAAGCAGGATCATGGCTAACTTTAACCTTAAATAAAATAAAACATCAAACCAAATAAATTTGGAGTTTGATGATTGGAGGGTGGATGATCAATGTTTTATCCCTTATTTCGGATTTTCATTCTGAGGGCAAAGAAAAAGTATACAGAGAAAGCCGGCACAATTTGTTTGAAAACTTTTTAGCTCTCTCTCTAAAACTGCTGACCTTAACAAAAAAATCAATAACAATTTGTTTGAAAGTTTTGGATCTTATAAACCAAGAAATAAAACTATTTAGATTGTCGTGGTTGAGTGCATGTTCACCAAAGTTCTTTTCAGGCTATCAGAAAATACCATTGTTCTTAGTCATTATTTCCTCCACTTTCTCTCTCTCTCTCTCTCTCTCTCTCTCTCTCTCTCTCTCTCTCTCTCTCTCTCTCTTACCTTGTGTGAACATCCCTTTATCAAGGCGTGAACGACCGAAGTTCTTACTTGGTGTAAGTGAGGGACATTGTGTGAGAAAGCGATGAAGACGATGTGGCATAAGTGAAGTAAATCAAATGCCTGATATATTCTAAGACGTTCTTCTATTATCGCTGGACATTGGTTATCTTAAGCAGATAAACTGACTGAATCCACCATTTGCGTTATTCTTGTCATCAAAGGGCTGTTTCATCATTTGAAGAGGTTCTTTTTCTCGTTGGAAAATGTTTTATGAATACAGATTCCCTAACCATTGATCTACACTGTCCTATGGAAATTATAATATCATAATTTCCATTCTTTGTTATTATCTTATAGAAGCTTAATTTCAAAGGGCTTTTAGAAAATTATCGGTAATAACTTTCGATAGAAAAATGAAATATAAAAATGAGGGAATTCCTCAAATATATTCCATTTCATATGTAATTTATTTTGTAAAATATAATGTTAAGTTACTCCGTCAGCACACAATTATGAAACTAAATCAGGATAGAATTCTTTAACGAAAAATGACTCGGACAGACGGACGCGCTCGTGGTTCACTGAGGGATGAAAGGGGCCCATAAACCGCAATCGTTACAAAGTGCTGGAAAAGTCGTAGGGGGAAAAAGGGGCGGTAAAGGGACGGAAAAGGTCTGGTTGTTGTTAGACATTAGTGCCATAGACCGGTGCCATAACTTCCACGCCATAGAGCCAGATTGAGAGGCAGGAGCAACAAACACTAATCTAAAGCCTTCTTGAGGGGAACGAAAACAATGGGAAAATCGATCTCCCAGACGCAGAGTCACATATGTACACTGGCGTATATATATAATGCATCGTTGCTTATGCCTTTTTCTATACAAAAACATATTTTAGGACATTTCCACATGGCAGTATAACATGCAAAAAACAAACATTAGAAACTTATCACAAAAATATCACAACAAGGGTTAAATTCAAGTCAAAGGCTTGTTGGCTGTACCAACATTCTCTTTATAGGGTTCTCCACTAGCTGCCATTGACTTGTTTTCAACAGGTTTGTGATGTGTATGTGATAAGTTTTCAACATATGTTTATGCCATGTTTTACTGTAGTGTGGAAGCTCCTTTATACTGTATAATGGTGTTTTTTGACACCAAACTCCTTTATTTTTTCCTAACCTTTTTTTAACTTTTTCTTTAGGTTAGGGTAAGTTTTCGAGGGGAAAGTAAATCATCTGGGGTTTCTTAAGTGCTAAATGGCACAATGGTGTAGGCTGTCACGTCTAATATTTTAGATTTTTTGACGACCATTTACAGTTATCAGTTAATGAAAGTGTATTGAACTAGTTCTTTAAAATTACAGATATGTAGATACCTGACTTGTATTGTAAAGAAAGAAAACTTTGGAAAAAAACAGCAAAGTTATAAATTATTGACATTTTGTGGCCTTCAGCATTCCATAAAATCTTTTGAATAGATTTTGATGGCAATCAGTTAATTATACTTATTCATATTCTAAACTCCAGTTAAGTGGTTTATTTGCCAATTATTTATGTTTTGTCTATAGATTCATTCAAACACCGACGAAATGGAGTCTATGACCTTTTTTTTTATTCATTAACTTGTAACTGGAGTATTTCTCTAATATAAATGGAATACACTTTAAAGACACAGAATGGAACCAATGCCTGTCAGGTCATAACTCCTTTAACAAGAGGCGTGATAAAACCACTCTGGAAAGAGTGTTCCGGGCGCCCCCTGGAACAGCGCCTGATAGCGTCCGTCACTTTACCCGCATCCTGGAAACTCCGGCCCCAGTAGCTTTCCTCTGGCTAACCGATCAAATGCTGGTCTGAGTGGGTCGTGTAATATTCCAGTTGTAAGAGGCTTTCATCAAATTATTTTTAAATTTCTGTATAAGAAAACTATTGAGATGGCTTTGTTTGTCCGTCCGCACTTTTTCTGTCCGCCTTCAGATCTTAAAAACTACTGAGGCTAGAGGGCTGCAAATTGGTTTGTTGACCATCCACCCTCCAATCACCAAATATACCAAATTGCAGCCCTCTAGCCTCAGTGGTTTTTATTTTATTTAAGGTTAAAGTTATCCATAATCGTGCGTCTGGCATCGCAACAACACAGGCCACCACGGCCGGCTGAAAGTTTCACGGGCTATGTCTGAGAGTATCATACGGCATTATACGCTGTGCAGAAAACTCGATTGCGCGGAAGAAATTTCGGGGCATTTTGTACTGGTTGAAGTCGTCACTTATGAGAAACCGCTCAAATCAAGCAAAATGCCCGTTCCCTTGTCGTCCCAGAAAATATACCATGCACCATATTTTGGGTTCCTCTGGGACTGACTTCAATGCCCCTGCATAGGCGGTCCGTCGGCAGCACCAGTTTCACGTTCAAATTATTGGTGCAACATCCCATTTGACACTCACGAAATTGCCTTACCCTCGTATGAATAACGGCAGCAACATGTTTTTGTTTTTTAAGAGCGCGATGAGTGCTGATTGGCTTCGGCCCCTAGCTGCAACCCCTTTCACTCCTTTTACTGTACCTCCACTCATATTTTTCTTCCTAGCGTAACTGCTAGGTTTTCCTCCTGTTACACCTTTCAAATCCACCTACTCTCAGTTTCCTTTCCAGCGTTGAATGACCTCATAGCTCCCAGTGCTTGGCCTTTGGCCTAAGCTCTATTTTCCATTCCATGCTCCAAGTTCTGTTCCCAACAAGTGAACTTCCTCAAGATTATTAAGCCCTTGCTAACTCTCATATGTAAAGGTTCAGACGCAAGTGGAAAAGATTTCATGCAAACCAACATTACGATTCTCTTCGAGTTCCTTGCTGGTAATGAAATAAAAGAAAGGATTCCTTTTGTTTATGAGGAGAGAGAGAGAGAGAGAGAGAGAGAGAGAGAGAGAGAGAGAGAGAGAGAGAGAGAGAGAGTATAAAAAAGGATCCCACTTTTCGTATTATATGACCTGCGATCTCGCGTGCTAACATTTTCTAGATGAAAGTTCAATTGAGATAAATATTTTGCTAATATTTTAGCGATTATCGAAAATGTTCATTGCAACAGCTCAGTCATGTTCCGAAATAGTGTTTGAGAGGAGATGATTTATTTGAAAAGTTTCACTTCAATTAATTTTTTTCTAATATTTGTTAAGCTTATCGAAAATTCTTATTAAAACACATCATTAATATTCTTAAAACAAATTTGAGAGAACAGAATTTAATTTGATGAAGCTTCTGTCAAATTAATCATTTAACGGTTATCTAGGCGAAAGATTACTACATTAATTGCCACAAATTAGACTAATTTAAAGCATATTATTAGTGGAAGGGAATTGTTTGATGAACTCATTAAGAAATAAGTTTTTAACAAATGCGTTACATGGCATATGACGGCCACTGAAGCTATACATTTATATCATAAACAACATCACCTTACTTAGATGGAAATATTGTTCTTTTATGCAAAATAGAGTTTCTGTTACAGTATCTTCATAAATAAATATATAAAGCCACGAGAAAAAACTCTCACATCGAAATTTAATAACAGCCTAAATCAGGGAGAAGCAGTCTTTAATATGGAATTGGAAATTCATTTTATCGCAAGACGATCATCTCGCCACTCCAATTTTCGTAATCCGCTTTGTGGATTCTCATGCCGGGTTTCTTTCAAAAGCTCTCTCTCTCTCTTTTTTTTCGTCATTATGGTCTTTTTTTCTCTTGGCTTATTTATCAAAGCTATTTATTTTTCTTTTCTAAATTTGTGCTTCTGAGAACGAGGGGGCAGTCTTTCACGTCCCTTTTAAAAGAGATTTTACTTACGGTATGTCTTGGACGCAGTTCATCTGTTTTTCATGTTTCTCCTTCAAAATGTTTTTAATCATTCAGTTTTTGATGTAATTATGTTACTTACAAAACATTCTTTCACACTAATAACTTGATCGTTATGTCTTGGTAATCGATTTTATATTTACACACACAATATATATATATATATATATATACAATATATATATATATATATATATATATATATATATATATATATATATATATATATATATATATATAGGCTTAGAAATGAAGCCAACATCGGTCAGAATTTTTCATTTTTTCTCAGCGGTATTTGATATATGAAATACGTGTTAGAATGGATATATATATATATATATATATATATATATATATATATATATATATATATATATATATATATATGTGTGTGTGTGTGTGTGTGTGTGTGTGTGTGTATGTATATATATATATATATATATATATATATATATATATATATATATATATATATATATATATATATATATATATATATATATATATATATATATATATATATATATATATATATATATATATATATATATATATGTGTGTGTGCATATTGCGCAGGGAAGAAACACTACTAGTAGGTATATTGTGATATTCTAGGCATGATTTTATGTATCTAGTAATTAGTCGAGTTCTTGAGGGCACATAGATTTCCTGTCATTTAACTACTGTCCGTAAAGTTCATTAAAGGAACTATTTCCGTAAGGGTACCTCCGTCGTACAATACATGTTAAAAGTCAGGATATGGCTGTTTCAGTTACAACAAAATTCAGAACTGAAATTTACAGTCACTGAATATTTAAACGGGAAAATTGTGCAGGTTCGTTTTACCCTTAGATACTTCAATGAAAGAGAGAGAGAGAGAGAGAGAGAGAGAGAGAGAGAGAGAGAGAGAGAGAGAGAGAGAGAGAGAGAGATATGCTAAAGTTTCTGTATATACCATAGCAGGAATAAACTAGCATAAAACTTGCATGAGAGAGAGAGAGAGTGAGAGAGAGAGAGTGAGAGAGAGAGTGAGAGAGAGAGAGAGAGAGATATGCTAAAGATTCTGTAGCTACCATAGCAGGAATAAACTAGCATAAGACTTGCATGAGAGAGAGAGAGAGAGAGAGAGAGAGAGAGAGAGAGAGAGAGAGAGAGAGATGCTAAAGTTTCTGTATCTACCATAGCAGGAATAAACTAGCATAAGACTTGCATGAGAGAGAGAGAGAGAGAGAGAGAGAGAGAGAGAGAGAGAGAGAGAGAGAGAGAGAGAGAGAGAGAGAGAGTTGGAATATGTTTGATATTCCATAACTGAACATGTAACCAGCAACATCTAAATAAACGATGAAAAAGTCAGAACGATGGAGTATCGAATCGGTCGTGAAGTTCAAGCTGCTCCTAATATTATTTTTGTCGGCAAGGAATCCGTCAGACTTCTATTGTATATATAACATCAGCATAGTTCATAGTTTTATTCTATGTTTACCAAGTTTCGAAATGAGGCTTTGGCAGATTTCCCCTCTGCACCGACTTCATCAATTTTTCTTCAGCATCATTACAACTTCATATAATTAACAGCTTTCTCAGTAATGGAATGTCGTCATGCAAATTAGATTGTTTTTGTAGAGTCAGGTGCGCATGAAATGAATTGCCGTAATTAACGCTTGAAACGATTCACCTTCGGATTACGTTGTTACACAATCATAGTTCTGAATAACTCTAAAAGTAGAGCCAAAGCGTTGGTCTTACAATGATGTACTTAATTCACTGCCTAGGTTAACAGATGCCCACTGGATATTTTATAATCCAGCTTCCCTCTTCGTTTTGGGGAATTGCATCGCACATTGGCCATTATACGTTTGTGAACTGAACATTCTGCCCCTTATACCACAAAAATGAATCGGATTATGATATAAGGGGAACCTTCAGTAGGGTGAATAACGAGATGATTCGGATTAAGAAGTGTTTACAGGTTGATTGAATTAAAAGGTAACATTGATACAATGAAAATACAGTACTTCAGATGATAAGAGAGGGCAGTTTAAGCAAACTGTTACAACAACTTTACTTAAAATAGAAGGACAGAACTAGAAACTCGGGTTAATAACACGTATCTCCATTACGCTGATTCAGAGGCGTGCTGATCGCCGAATTTCAAGGAAATATCGATTTTTAGTTTTTACAGTTTTGGACTGGTATATGTCTAAACATGTCCTGAAATACTATGGCTAAAAAAAATTTTAAGTGGGTTTTTTTACATTTTTGTTCACCGAATTTACCACCATTTGAGCTGCGTTGAGCGAAAAAATGTCGCAAAATTTCTGTTAAGACTTTTTAGGTGGAAGTGAGAAATATACTTTGCTCTCCTACTCGAATACACATCATCTACGATAAAAACTGCTCTTTCTCTCAAAAAATACAATAGAGTAAATATGTATCTATGTATCTGGATATCGCCCTGTGAGCGACAGTGAGCGATAAATTATCATACAATGTCCTGTATGACTTGCCAATTCTGGAGTGTAGAAAGTGATAAATTTACTTCAGTATCCTACTAAAACTACCCATTTTCTACGATAAGAGCCAGTTCGTTCTCTAAAAAAATATCAAATCAAAGTAAATATATATCTATGTATCAAGATATTTTAAACTCCTCATAGTCGTATCACAGATATACCATGCCAGCTAGTGTACATACAATATTTTATATTTCTTGACATATTTTTACTGCGTATTTTCGGGAGTATGAAGTTTTATAAATACGTAACAGTTCCAAACAGGGGGTCGGGGTTTACCAGTAAACCATCTCAGTTTGTGTGTGGTTCTGGTTCAAGGGATATCCTAGTGCTTTGTGACGTATTTCCTTTTTGGATTTTCTTACCGTGTAGTGCATTCACGCAGTTCGATTGCCACAAGCAAGAGAAGTACTAATGAGGGAGAAATTTGAACAATTGCGTCTCGTAAGTTTGTTACAAGTAGGACCCACTTATAAGTAAATATATATAAGTGGGTTCTGGTTACAAGACAGGACGAAGCAAACGGGAATTGTCTGGCCTGGGATAGCAACACAGAACACCCATATCTAGGTAAGGGATTTGATTTCCTATATTAGTGATATTCAAATTAGTGATTAGTGATATTCTGATTAGTGATTACTGTTTTTCATAATAGTATAAGAATTATATATGACCACAAAGCTTGATTTTTTACTGCAGTGAGTTGTCGTCTGACTCGTGACTTGTGTAGGCTTGGTTGTTCAGCGTTTGTTTACTTTATCCTCACAGTTGTTTGTTTATTTGCCTCTCCAATATCTGAACGGAAAACATGCACAACAGTGGTAGCGTATAAAGGTTATGTGGAAAATTTAATATTGATAGCATATGTTTTTAAAGGTTTTGAGGAAAACTTTAGGGTGAGTGTAAAACGATGGGAAGAAACCTTTCCTAGAATACCATGTCCTGGCCTAACCTCATTAGAGCATTATTTTATTTTTATAATTTATGAAAAAAATTTCGCACTGATAGCATATAGCCTACTAATTTTTATAGGTTATGCAGAAAATATTATATTGATAGTATATATTAATAAATTTTTATGTTATGAAAAAACTTTGCACTGATAAATATAATATATATATATATATATTATATATATATGTTTATATATATATATATATATATATATATATATATATATATATATATATATATATATATATATATATGAATATCTTTACTCTAATACAACAGTATAATATGAAGATAAAAAAAGGCCCATACAACACGATTTGAACGTTGCAACCATATATTTCGAGCACTTCCTTCAAGGCCCCTGTTCACTGTTAAAATATAGGGAGGTGATATGTCACAAGAGTATATATACTGCCACACCTACGTATGCTTTGTATATATATATACTCTTGTAACACATCATGTGTCCATATTTTACCAGTGAACGTGGGCACAGAAGGAAGTGCTCAAAATATATGGGTGCAACATTCAAGTAGTGTTTTAAGGGCCTTTTATCTTCACACACACACACACACACACACACACACATATATATATATATATATATATATATATATATATATATATATATATATATATATATATATATATATATATATATATATATATATATATATATATATATATATAAATTTTATATATATATATATATATGCAAATTTTAGGTAACATATAAGTCAAGAGACAGCACATTTCTATTCATATGATTATATTGTAAATTTCACAAAATGGTTTTTGTGCGGAAATCAACCCTCTAACTGTGATAGTTTCATAGTTATTACAAAATAACCATAAATTTTTCTTTTGCCATTTTCTCAAAACTTAGTTTTTTCAAAAATAAATGCTTATAACTCAAAGAAAACTGAACCAAATTCGATGAAACTTTTACAGAGTGTAATATAACTATATATCTTGATTTTGTACTTGGGAAATTAATTTTTTGAGTGAAACATTTTTTTGTATATTTTTAAAAAGTTTTAAATTCTTTTTATCACATGCAAAAAATAAAAAAACTTAGAAGTCGAATTTTTAGATTTCCCAGGTTGAAAATTTTCATTATTAGTTGAAAAATAAGTGGTAAAAATTTGAAGCAAGTCCCTTCATTCATAAGGTAGATATAAGCACTTGCTTTATAACGGACCTTACGGAGTCAACACTCCTCTTCAACCAAAACCATGAGATTGATGTATTTGATAACACTGTATTTTGTCAAGTATAAGGATAGCAATAGAACATGATGATACAGTAAGGGTAATGAAATTTAGTTCCATGTGCTGAGTGAGCGAAAAAGTTCAGGCACAACAAATTTCATAAAGATGTATCCAGTCAATCAAAAGTTGGCCTTAGCACACACACAGGCACAAACTGATGAAACGCAGTTAATTGTTAGGGCTGAGTTGTCTTGCGAAGGCTTCTCGATTTTCCACCCAGAATCAGATCATCTGCTGAAACATTGCTATAATTAAGTTTTGTCAGACAGCATTTCAGGGGTGTGCCTCGCCTCTCACTCAATAACAATAGATCAGATAGTATATTCTCTCTCTCTCTCTCTCTCTCTCTCTCTCTCTCTCTCTCGGCTCCCCCCCCCCATGTAACGTAAGGTCCTGCGTAAGATGTGCGGCGGACACTCACAAACTAGTCGATTCCTGGAGGTATGAGCTGCGTAGACCTGGTTCTTTATCGACGAAAGTGTTGGCGTACATCTGAGGAATGAATTATGCAGCTGGTAGTTAATGAACGGGGTGTGGGTTGATATCTGGAGTGAATGATTACCCTGGTAGTTAGTTAACGGATCTGGGTCGCATATAGGGTGGAGTGAGAAAAAATAAAAGGTGCTTGGAAAAAGAAACGCCTGCGTCACCTAATCCAAATCCCTGCAGGGTAAATTTGTACATTTAGTGTTCAACAGATCTCTCTCTCTCTCTCTCTCTCTCTCTCTCTCTCTCTCTCTCTCTCTCTCTCTCTCTCTCTCATGCGCACGTGCGTATGTAAAGGCTGTCCTTGTCTGAGTTATTAACTGGTTAATGAAAATGAACCAGAACTGTTTCCTATTAGTTTCAGCAGTTTCCATGAAAGTCATTTGTACTGTAAAACGCCCAACTGTCTGAAACATCCTTCAGAGCATAAAAATAAATAACAGAAAAGAATAAAATGTCGTGTGAAGAACCTAACTAGGGTTATCTGTAATATGTTAGTTAACCCCTGAAAGTTGTCACTGGTTTTATACAGGAAAGTTTATAAGATGTTAAGTTCATGAAGGTGTCATTCGTCAGTGATTTTTAGAAGAGTGAAAGGTATAAAAAATTATTTCATTTGAATAGTTCCTTGCAGCTTCAAACAGTTTCAATGGAAATTGTCCTCAGCAGAGAACTTTTTTTTCTTCCTATGTGAAATTCAGTTCAAAGATTTCAATAAAAAATTACATTTAGTATTTATATAATGAATTTAAACCGTATAAAGGATAATTGACAATAAAAATAAACAGCAATAATTACACATAAAACTCACTTAAATTGAAAGATACTTTGTCAAGATAATTAGAAAGGATTTATAAGCCCTATGGGGATTGTTATTAATAGTAAATAGATTTTGGAACAGAACCATAACATAAATTGGAAGAAACAGGTCACTCTACAAACAATCATTTAATGCTCACCTGACCTTGTTTCAAACATATGATGCATAGTAACTCCAGTAATGTAGTTTACCACTTTCCATCATTTAAAAAAACCTTTCTTCCTATCCATTCTAAGTCCAAATCCAAATTCCTTACCACACAATAACCAAATCGACGGCCAGAAGAGAAGCCTAATTCCAAGGATTCCCATTTCCATAGAACAAACATAATTTAGGTCTGAGGTTTAAGGTAGAGTTTACTATTGAAAGAGCCTTCCATTAAGGGTCGTATCTTTCAGAGAAAGGATCGAGAGTAAAGTGGAGGACTGTGGGAAAACAAAAGTCGACGAAAGTAAATTAAATGACCATAAACTTGGTAAAATGAAAAAAATGCACAAGGGAGAGAGAGAGAGAGAGAGAGAGAGAGAGAGAGAGAGAGAGAGAGAGAGAGAGAGGACGCGGTGGATAAGATAAACAGTGAGGAGTATGCATGGCCTCGGTTATTTTTGAGAAAAAGTGTTTTGTGTTTGTGTTTGTGTGTGTCACATGTGATATTTTCTTCACTAAAACCATTCACTAAAACAGCCAGATATTTATTCTGATGAACAGACAATTAAAATATGACCTTCCATGCTCTCCTACAATTACACAGTTAATATCTAAAAATGATTCTTCTCGAATGAATCACAGTAATTTTCACACCGACCGATTGTGTTATTTTACCGTATTTTATGACACCTGTAATTTGTAAAAAAAAAAATTAATTAAAATCCCCTGTGAAAAAATAATCTTTATGGTAACAGATCATTATGTCAAAGGCAAATACAACCAAATATTGCCTTAAAGAATCGCTGGGGCAGAAGACTGTTCATAAAATAATAATAACTTTCGGCGAACACATGATAGCTAATTATATTATCGAAAGATAGGCTTTCTTCTAGTAGAAATGATAGTCTATTCTAGCTATCTGTAAAGTAAGTATAATCCACTTGCATTTATAAAATAGAAAACGACATAAATTAGGAAGCATAACATTTTAAGAGCACATATCGGCCCCCCATTTACAAAGAAGGCAAAAACGACTAAATAACGACAGAAAAAGACAAGATGGAGTTGCAAAAAACAGCACTGGACAACTTTTGGCTTAAATTTCGAGAACATGTGCCTACACCGGCTGTTGCAATGCATGGCCTTGCTCTTGTTGTCGAGATGACTGACACGGGTGCAATTTGTGTAGTCTGTAAAAAAAGTAACATATTTCGTTGAAAAATGGATTATATTATTCTCGCTTTTCGATATCACAAAACGCCAACCGTTACGATTACCTTGTACACACTAATAAATGCGCGCGCATGCGGATGTAAATGAGAGAAGAGAGAGAGAGAGAGAGAGAGAGAGAGAGAGAGAGAGAGAGAGAGAGAGACTTCATGAAATAATTCCTTGCCTCGTAAAATAAATGAAATGCCCCTTCCTAGATGAAGAACATAAATAGGTGACTTCAATATGGAGGTGCATCGCGAGGAATTTTGTTCCCGAAAGAGTAATGTTCGCTTTTAACCTTTGTCAAGTTGGTATTGAGGATGAGTGATGAATTTCACCTTTCATGAAGGGTGAAGAACGGAACATTTTATACGATGGCGGGTGGGGCAATGCGGATGAAAAATAGCACGAGGTGATTTATGATGACTTCAATTTATTAGCAGGAAATAACAGGCAAGATTGATTTATGCAGCAAAATTAGACAGGACCGATTCATTAAAACGTAACAGATGATGGCACCGTGTTCTCCTTTGTAGGTAATTTTTAGTTAATAATAATAATAATAATAATAATAATAATAATAATAATAATAATAATAATAATAATAATAATAATAATAATACAGATTATAATAACAGTATTATAATAATAATAAATTGGTATTGACAACAATTCAGTGCCTTTTGGGTATGCTCGGAGAGTCAAGGGAAGAAATAAGAATAATTTTTCTGTCTGTAATCTTGAACTTTGCCTTTTATCACATAAAGTGAGCCACTGATAAAATCCACAGAATTTGATCAGTCAAATCATCAAGTGAATAGTTCGAACGTTTTATTGTACAATTACTTCTCAAAGTGATGATGGCCTAATGAATAGGGAGACTGTCCTACAGTACTATCAGCACATACAGCGGGTCTGGAGAAACGTTTTACGGCCCTCCAAAGCAATAGTCTCGCAAGTTTTACCCCTGAAATTGGGAACTTATTCTATTGGCTTGTAAGCTGCTGCACAACTGAATCTGCACCCAGTAATAAAATTCTAATTTATTATTATTATTTACATTTTTTTATTTATTTATTTGTTTTGTTTTGTCAATCACAGTCATCGCTATCTTATAGTGTGGGGTTCCGGGTTGCATCCTGCCTCCTTAGGAGTCCATCACTTTTCTCACTATGTGCGCTGTTTCTAGTAGCACACTTTTCTGGAACTACTTCGGCATCTAGTTTTTCCAGATTTCATTTATTATTATTATTATTATTATTATTATTATTATTATTATTATTATTATTATTATTATTATTATTAAATTTCCTAGCTGATTAGCTTCAGTCTTTATTGCTGTGTTACCTTTGGGAATATTAAAATCTTAATGGCTTTGCACGTTTTCCACTATCACACTTCAGAAACGTTCTGCCACGTCCGGAAGAAGGAACCTTCAGGATTGTGAACATTTGCATTCGGGGTTTTACCCTACTGATTTAAAGGCACCAGCTCAATGACGTGAAACTCACTATAACATAATACAGTGCACATAAGTATATTTATACCAGAATTGTTTAGAAGCACACTCAAAACGTTGTTCATATCTGTACTTTCCGGATGAGGTCTGTTTCGTCGTCAAATGTTCTTTTGCAACAGCAGCGTCTGGGTTAATTAACAACATAATTTTAGTAAATTGGGCTTAACAAAATAAAAATAAACATTCTTCTGGCATCTACTTATTCAGCTATTAGATATTACGGCATAAGATGACCAACATCTTAATGACTTTCTGACTTGCGGACGGGTGGTGTGTGTGTGTGTGTGTGTGTGTGTGTGTGTGTGTGTGTGTGTGTGTGTGTGTGTGTGGTTGGGGGGAGGGGTTGTTGCCGGGATGCTGTTCATTAACAATCATCTTTTTGGTAGCATCAAAGCATGATTATATCATGGGTAGTGCATATGTTGAGTGTCATTTGCATATCATCAACTGGAATTCTCTAAGGCATATGTCCAGTTGATACTGATGTGAGATATATGGACTGGTAGGCATAGTTAGCCTACAGAGAGAACAATTACAGACTCTAATCTCACAGTTATTTCTGCTTTACTTGCTTTGGAACATGCAATTCATCACTTTTGAGTCATTTTCCGATCTCCTTAGATAAAGCAAAACCACAAAAAAAGGGGGGGGGAGGGGAGGCTAAGGTTCCTGGTAGAAGGTAATCCACAGAAGCTTTAGGGATCTAGATAATGGACCAGATACTGAAATGGAATGCTGGTAATCTTCTTAGACACGAAGATATGTTGTTTAGTTGTGTTCCTAACATAGGAACATGAAAGTTGTTTTGGTTAGAATATGCCCAACAGTTTCGTCCTCCAGTGGACCTCTTCTTGGAGCGTTTATTTAGGAAAAATAAGCGCTCCAATAAGAGGTCCATCGGAGGAACGAAACTGTTGGGCATATTCTAACCAAAACGTCTTTCATATTCCTATGTGGAATACAATTAAAAAAATTGAAGTGGAATTTCGGGTAGGGAGGAAATTCCGTTCTGGTTCGTTATTCCCGTGAAAAATCTGTTGTTCACGTTTAGGGAAGAGATTAGTTCCTCTTAATTGGAATATGAGAGGAACCTTTAAGAAAGAAAGAATGATTGAAATTAGAATTCACATATTTGGACTTTTTAGATTAATATTTGATTGAGAATCACAAGTTTTGTCTAATCTTATTCAGTTTTCATCCTGTTTTTTGGAAAGAAAAGTTTTTTCCACGTGAATTTTTTTTTTTGATACAATCACATGTGCAGATAAACTGTGCTTCTTATAAAATCTTTTGATACTTTAGTTCACTTTCCCTTAGTTTTAAACTTGAAATTCTTTTTATTAAAGTTCATTGTTTTTTTTCTTTCTAGTGTGCCCAAGCGTACCTGAACAGTGAACTGTGGTAATATCAGTCCAGATCTTGTGGCAGTTATATTTGATTTAGCTGCATTTTTATGGATCAGGAGATCGCCATTACAAAGGTAAGATGTGAAGGATAATAAAACTTCAACTGCAGTTTTATATGGATGTAAGGATGTAGAGAGTTCATTAAACATTTCTTACAAGTTCTTAAATGTAAAAATACTTTGATAAGCTCACATTAGCTCAACATTCTCCTTTACCAAGATAAACAACTTCCTTCGACATTTTTAAACATCACTTTTTGTCAATAATCCATAACTATGGCTGACTTTCCCAAACATTGCTTATCCCTTCACAAAATCCGCAGGCCAGTTAAAACATCTCATTTTCGTTTCATTGGCGTTAGTAAGTTGCTTGACAAATAGTTCAGAACATAATTAGAATACCTCACTTAGTTAAGGACCCATTCATTGACGTCACTCGCGGACCTTTCAGCTGAGTTACTAAAAACATGAAAATCTGTTTTTCAGATAATTGTTTTGCTAAAACCCCTTTTGGATACAAACTCTTGTTCATAATTAATTTATTTTATATCTCAATCTTTGTCAAATCAACTACATACGACGTATGAAAGGGGCTGTAACAGCCTGCGAAGATATGACGACCCTACTGTAGATGCTGGCTAAGACGTACTTTTTACAGACCTCTGAGACCCTCGTCTCACTACGAACTCGCGCTACCAGCCTCTCATCCAGAAATCATTCATCGTAGCAACCCATCACGCTTTTACCCAAAAAAGGTGATCACCGAACAAAAAGACGATTTACACAAAATAGTCATGATAAAATCATCCATCTAAAGTAAAGCCTTAATCTGCAGTTTCCAAAAAATACTAATTTTAACCTCTACATGCCGAGATTGTTTTCTATTTTTCCATGACAACCCCCCCCCCCCCAAAAAAAAAAAAAAGCCTTATATACTTGACTTCTAAATTTCTCCGAAAGCTGCAGTAACAATGTTTTCACTAAAATAAAATTTCTTCCTCCATCCTTTTCGTACTTTTTGGTAAGAACTTTTAAATCAATGTATTTGGTACATTAGTGTTTATGGAAAGAGACCAGATATAATTCAACTGGACGACAACATTAATATCAATGATCTTGAATTAGAAGCTAAGATAATATAAAATGATAACGGCAGAAAAGCAGAACTAATAACATCTATCCTTGTTGTTAAGTAGCAAGATGCCAATGCATGAGAATGAAACGCTTCTCACGAAATTTATGGTTAGTACGTTTTTCTCATTATCATTGTATGTAAAAGTTCAATTTAAATACTTATCGCTTTGCTTTTGTACTTTTTTGCTCAAGAATAAGAAATTTGACGAGGTATGGTGGGGAAATGTATGCAGTTTACTGAGATATTAAGATTGGGTACGTCAATGTTCTTTTCTGGCCAATACCCAAAGAAACAAAGAAACTGGAAAAGAGATTACGTTAATTCATTATCTCAGAATTTATAGAAAATTGTTAAATCTCCTAGTAGTTAGAATTACGCAGTGGCTATAAGCATTTTCTTAAGTGACATATACAGCGCGGTAAAATAATTTTATGATTATATTCTACACACACTTTTATTCTGAACGATAATATCCACATTCTGAATAACTGAATAAACTTGAGTTTATTACCCTGATTACATAGGCAAAGATATTTTTTCAATAACTGGTAAATCAAGGACATTCCTCTCACATTCTGTGAAAATAGAATTAGAGAATATTCTTAACTACACACAAATTAAGCAAAATCTAAAGCTTATTCCGTATCAGGAAATGGTAAGCACTATTGGTGTAGGGACTGTGCAGTAACTGTATATTGAAAACATAATGGCACTGTCGACGTACTGTGTATTTAAAGTCAATTTTTCAAGACTAGGTTCACATATGTATAATGAATTTCAAAACACAACATGAAATGTATATCAAAAAGAAAATTTAAAGTAAAACAGTTTCTTGAAATAATGAAATATAATGAATGAAAGAATCTCAATACATCTTCTTAAGCGAGGTGGTATCGTTGATATATCTGTGAATGGAGTGTAAATGGTTCCGGTTATAGAATTCTTGTCAAGAGGAGGCTAGAGTAGGAAGCACAAATATCTGAAATTTATATAATATTCAATTTATCTTCCATGGTATTAATATAAAGATATTTTATTCTGTGGATCTTGGCGGGTATTTAAGATTGTAAAAAAATTTCATGATATGATAATGATTACGACCATGCTGTTGTCATATTCAATATATCTTAATTCACATCACAAGTTCACAGCAACACCATCCACCCCCATCTATTTTCCATAACTAATTGAGCCATATAGTAACTAACCTAAATTATATTTTGACAAAATTGACATAAATTATCGTTATTGCACAAAATTACATTTTTCCCACATAAAGTTTAAAATTTCTCGGCGGGAAATTAATGATTAATGACTTCACTAATTGACTGCAATTATCAAAAGAATGGTTTTAATTAGTTAAGAACAATTCATTGAACGTGAGGCTCTCTCTCTCTCTCTCTCTCTCTCTCTCTCTCTCTCTCTCTCTCTCTCTCTCTCTCTCAAATTATTATTATTAAACGGATAATTAGGTTAAAAGAAATATTCTTCCATTTCTTGTTCAATTAATAATAAGAAACAAAACATTCTCTATCCATATTTGTTCTAAATAATAAGCTTCCCGTCAACTCGAGAGTCCTTTATAGCGCAGCATAATGAACATAATGATAGGAATTTCACTAATGTTATTTAACTATTAATGAGTTAGGATTCAGAATCTGACATTTGTTTATCAGCACTGATTGCTTCATTAGCATAGAAATTACTTGTTATGATGTAGCCAACGCGATTTAATATTTTTTACGAATATCAATGAATTTTATTCATAACTGTGACGTTTGCTCAATCATTCTAAACTCAACACAAACCAATTACTGTCCTCCTTTTACACAATAATAAATTAATAAAAAAATAAGAATTGGACCACTTGCAATTTGTAATTATGCTATAATAATTTCCATGTCATATTCTAACACTATATATATATATATA
Source organism: Macrobrachium rosenbergii (assembly GCF_040412425.1). NCBI lineage: Eukaryota > Metazoa > Arthropoda > Malacostraca > Decapoda > Palaemonidae > Macrobrachium > Macrobrachium rosenbergii. Next base: position 29,777,000 of record NC_089776.1, on the reverse strand, counting down.
TATATATATATATATATATATATATATATATATATATATATATATATATATATATATATATATATATATATATATATATATATATATATATATATATATATATATATATATATATATATATATATATATATATATATATATATATATATATATATATATATATATATGTGTGTGTGTGTGTGTGTGTGTGTGTACAGTGTGTGTGTGTATGCATATATGAAACAGAGATGGGTGTCCATTCACAATCATTCGTAGTTTATGGGCAAAATTAACAATATTTACGTTGCTGAAATTGTGAAAACGAAATTATGTCAAGTACCCAGTTCATTTCATCTCTGATATCATCACTTACTCAGACATATTCAATACAAATCAGAAGAATTAACCGTAGTCAAACGTAGCAGATATAAATCATGACAATATCACTGCGTTCTTTTATGGTTGATGAATGATTTATTTTTAGCTAGTTTCTGTGCTGTACTCCAAGCTCAGTGTCCCGTCCCAGTGCCTTCGGCACTGTAGGCATTACTAAGAGTTCTGCAACCCCTTTCGCTCAACCCTTTTTCCTTTTACTGTACCTCCATTCATATCTTTCTTCCATCTTGCTTTCCACCCTCTCGTGAGTGCAACTCCAAGGTTTTCCTCCTGTTACACCTCTCGAAACTCTTACTCTCAATTTCCTTTCCAGCGCTGAATGACCTCATAGGTCCCAGTGCTTGGCCTCTGGCCTAAACTCTATATTCCATTCCAGTGAGTTGAAATTGCGTGCTGTACTTAAGACACCCCATCAACGGAGTGAATACAATATCCTCACCTGAGTTTTCTCATTCATAGCGGTTTTAGAAAAGGATGGAAGTACAAGATGAGATGAGATTGGTCATTTAATCAGGCACCGTTCATTTAGCAAAATAAGATTGCCCAAAATAACAACTCCAGTGGGAAGAGTCGTATTGAACTACACTGAATATTGTCTTTGTCTTACGTTTTAGTTACGTGTACTCAAACGATATTAAATATCTATGTGAATAATATACTTCTTTCTTTTCAGGTCCAGTCAAGGGCAGAGTAGATGAGTTGGTTTAACTACGTTCACGAAGTTGATGGTGAGTACTCAATACTACGTTTTTCGGAATCTACCTGTTATAATTTTGTTCTGGGGCGAATCACCTGTCCAGGTTTAACACCCACGGTTTAGTTCATAGCTGCAAACTTTTTTTTTCTTATATCTTTTTATCTAAATATTTTTCTGAGTTTGTTTTAAATTCATTTTTAGCGTGAAAATTGCTCTGATTGAATCGTTTCCAAGAGTATGCTTTTTTGACGTAAGTAGATTACAAGTACACACACGTATATATATATATATATATATATATATATATATATATATATATATATATATATATATATATATATATGTGTGTGTGTGTGTGTGTGTGTGTGTGTGTGTGTGCGTGTATAAGTATATGCATTCATATAATATTGATTTATTTTTAATTCTAAGGTATATTCGATAGATTACTATAAGACTAGTACGGTAGAGATGTGAATACGTCCTTACTTTTCCTTAAGCCCTCATGCTCTGGGAATAACACCCTTTTATTTTATAATGAGAGATGATCCACATTACGAATTTTAGAATTGTAAACCTTCCTGTGTTACCTGAAGGAGATTTTGATATATAAAGGCAATCATTGAAAATTACACATAACGACGTGTTGGTGAGATTCGCGCGTACTATGGAATAATTTTTTTTTTTTTTTAAGGCTGCTCAAGTTATATTATAACGAATGCAGAACTAAGATTCACACAGTCGGGAAAAGGTGACACCCGGTCACAGGGAAACGTTAACCTGAAGAAACTTCAGCTAAAAAGGAGAGAATAACGGTTTTGCACTTTAGGTAAATGTTTAGCGCCTTTATTACTAGGTACCATTTATAATTTTATATTAAAATTACGTTTACAGCTTTTATGCAAAAATAATATCTAATCCATATAATCATAAATGAAATGTTTTATGTTTCTGTCTCTGATTCTCTCTCTTTTCCTTTCCAATGTGGAACACAAGCTAATATTTGCCTGTGGATTTTTTGTTCAAAATGCATTCTACCTTCCGGGTAAAGAACGCTGATTAAGCTGTCGAAAAGTCAATTGAAAAACACCAACAGCGAGCGAAGTAATTTTCTGTTTTGCAGAAAGTCGACTTGTTTTAATATATATTAGTACACACTTATATAACAGGATAAAAGAGTATTTGTATATGAAGATAACCTTGGAATGCCTCTAACTTTTAGTTTTATAGTAATTTTTCATACTTTTTTATCGTGCTGTTAAAATACGGTTAACAATAACAACAGTATAAGAAAGATCAGGACGATAGTCTTCAGGTAATCAACAACGTTTGTATTTGCCGATGCGCAACGATATAGGCTTATTCACATTATACCATCACGTCACCGACACGTCACGTCACGTCACCGTCCCGTCAGCCGTGCCTTGTACTCAGACTATCCATCACAATCCCGTTCAGAAACTTGCACAAGCACCGTCACGTCACGTCAAAATATACTTTCCAAGAAAACGTGGATGCCGTCTTGATGGTGACATGACGTGATGGTGTGAAGAAATCCATTTGATTACATGTAAGAAATTCTCGCGTACTTTGACGTGACGTGATGTGTCGGTGACGTGATGTTATAATGTGGTCTTTTATAACATATCTATCCACTTAATTTTCCCTTCTCGTATATAGGGAATCTGATATGGCAAAATATCTTGAAATAATAATAATAATAATAATAATAATAATAATAATAATATAATAATAATAAGACCCTTAGAAAGTCGAGTATTGAACACGTACTGGTACATCTAACAGGTTCTCAAAGTTATCGGGAGTTTCCGTCTCTTTTTAACTAAGAAAGGAGAGAATTAATACAAAGCAATGTATCAGGTACTGTTTGTATGCAAGGCAGACCATTTCACAGTAAGGGAGTCCTTTTCTCTCAAGAAAGGCTTTCCATTAAAGGACTGCCCTCGGCATAAGTGGGAGGGGTAGCCGTAAGGATAATTTTTAGCTTCTGGACTGGCGTTAATCACAACTCGTGCACAGACGGAAACCTGAAGGGAAATTGAATCCGGGTAAAAAAGCCACAGGTATAAAATTCACAGAAAAAAGTCACAGGGAAAAAGTCACAGGAAAAAAAATCACATTAATCTTTCCTAGATAGTGAACTCCAAGGGTCTTAACCCGGTGTATATCCACCTTTGCGACTTGTTTAGTACAATCCCGTTGGGATATTTTTTTAACCCGGTGTGTGTCCACCTTTGTGGCGTGTGTAGTACAAGCACGTTAGAGATTACCGTGAAAACATAAACAAAAGACTGTAAATATAATAAAGATAATGATCCCAAAGAAATATTGTGAATTTTTTCTTGTAACTTTATTACCAGCCACTATAAATTAATGTGACTTTTTTCCTGACTTTTTTCCTAGCCAGAATTGTAACTTTTTTCCTGTGACTTTTTTTTCTGAGACTTTTTTCCTGACTTTATTACCGGCCACCGACTTTAACAATCTGATCGCGATATAGGCTACGATAAAGGTCTATTGCCGCTCATACATACATATACCTGTCTAAATCAGATTCATTTATTAGAACTGGAACAAATCCATCCACAGTAAATTCTATAAATAAGTTAGACTAACATAAGCACCGAAAATAAAGTGTTGCATTAACATCTTAAGCATAATCCCTTAAACAAGTGCAAGTGAAAGTTATTTACTTTTTCCGAGTCATGTGTTTTCGAAATCGAAATGTGTACTTCGACCGAATATATTTTATTTTCAAAATCTTATTAACAGTCCCTACAACTTAATTAGAATACTCTGCTTAGGCTGAAGGTCTACAGTTATTATATAAAATTTTTACTAATAATTTTGATAAATAAATTATTGCAGCTCTATGAAGCTCAAGATTATCATAACGGCAAAGAGATTATAAATTCATAAATACATATTTCTAGAAAGTATTTTTACTTTTCAGTCGTGTGACAGTACGGTCTGTCATCCATATGACTCGTTGTGAATTTCTCTAAGATGCTTTTGTTTTCTGTTTTGTAGACTTTAATTAAACGCTGAACCCTTCCGCAAAAATGATTCACATTTCAACATGAAACTAAAACTGGAGTCGATTACCAAGAGAGTAAACTCTTCTGCAAGACGACATTACAAAACATAATGTATTGGTCCGCCTTCGGCGACGGGAATAATAATAATAATAATAATAATAGCAGCGTTATTTGTGGGACACTTGGGTAACATCAAGGTCATTCGTTCATGACAGGGCTGTTATTTCCTCCATACTGTGGACCATATATATGATGATTTCAGAGCGAAAGATACAATAAAAGTCAGCATTCTCGCTGTTTTGATCGATAGTCATTCGTGTATCAAGGTTTGTACGTGAACAGTACAGAAGGCACTCCACTCATAACTCTAGTAGGTAATTGCCCATTAAGGTCCATTTGCGTGATGCTGAAAAGAGGAGTAAGGCCCTTTCGATATAATTTAGCGTTTATTGCCGTCATTAAGGATTTCTGTTTGTAGTAGTGACAGTTTCTCCAGCATCACACCCATACGCAAAGTCACGCATGACGTCTACGCATAAATAAACAAATACTCATGCCCAGACGTGTAAATATAATATATATATATATATATATATATATATATATATATATGTATGTATGTATGTATATGTAGGTATGTATGTATGTATGTATGAATATGTGTATGTATGTATATATGTATATATATATATATATATGTATATATATATTATATATATGTATATATATATATATATATATATATATACATACATACATACTGTATATATATCTATCTATACACACATACACACACACACACACACATATGTATATATATATGTGTGTATATATATATATCTGTGTGTATATACATATGTATATACTGTATATGTATATATATACATATATATATATGTATGTATATGTCATTCTTTCTTTTTCAATAAATGAAAATGTCTTCTTACAAACAGCTTGATTAGCAAACACAGCGGTTCCTTCTCGTTCTCTTCAAGTCTCCTGAAAACAAAGTGTTCCGAATGGAATTCCTAGACGAATTTGTCTTGAGGAAGTTCGTCTAAAATCTTTACTTCTTTGAGTAACTGTCATTTCCTTGGAAATAACAGTGAAAGAAAGTTCTAAATAAGGAGGGACCCCGTTCAGAAATGGCGTTGGCTATCTTATTTTTCGTTATTGGGTATTCATATCGTAGATATTTTACCTGGAACAAGGTTCGATAGAAATATCATGCGTAAAAATCCACTTTTTTCTTTGGTGGTTCCAGTTAACCGGTAAAGTAGTAAATGATTTTTTAAAAGGCAGAAATGTTCTCTTCTACTCTTCCATGTCATTCTCCTAAAAGCAAGAACGAGTTTCTGTGAATAGGGTCTTCTTCTCGCCAGGAGCGTTCTAAACCTGCCGCGTATATTTCTAATTATACTTACTTATGCCGACCGCATTTTCTTGAAATTTCCAGAAAGTAGTAATTTAAGCTAACCATCACTCTTTTTCACTTTAATCCGACTGAAAAGAGCATTTATAATCGAAAATCCGATGGGGATAGTTCAAACTGGGCAGAATCTATTTTTTTTTTTATGTAACCATTGCCTGTTTCTCTTCCTTCAAACCATTCCCGGGTTTTAAATTTCAATAGATTGTCTGTATTTCATATTTATTTAAAATATTTCATAGTGAGGAAAAACAATTTACTAAACAGGAATATAGTTAGTTGCGAATTGTAATTGATGTGAAATAAATACTTGAAAAGTACCATAGAAACTAAAAATCTTCAAGTAAGGTGTTAGTGAACGCGTGGCCTTATCTTGATATCCTTAATCCGCATCCTTGACGGTACAATCGCTTCACTTCTCCATCGTAAATTAAAAGTTTGTTCATCTATTTGTGAGGAGGGGAATGTCAGATAAAACTGCTGAGCGGTGATGATGGATGTAAAAACTCTACCCTGACAAAGTCTTGTTTGATTTATTGAACAAAACACCGAGAGAGAGAGAGAGAGAGATGTAATTGGTAGCATTCTCGTTTACAGAGTGGCCTGGTTTTGAGAGAGGAACAGATAGTTACACATCATGTTAAAGCCGTATATCAGACTAAAAGTAGTATTACGTTCATGGTAATTAAACGACTATTTCCACCACAAACAGTCAAAAATAATTCGGGACTAGCAACTTCATTCCAAACAATCTTTTTAGAAATGTGGTGAGGCGACTTTTGGGGTTCGTGGTTGAATCCTGGCCTGCTACCCACTGTCAAAAAGAGAAAGGACGGGTATCAATGTTAAATAAGGTCCAGAGGAGGACATGAGCCTAGCATTTTTATCCATAAATACGAGGCGACTGTAACAGTCTGCCTCCCAACCCTGCCCTACAGGCAGTGTCTACTAGGAAAAGGTCATATCTTGAAAAACTACCAACGACAGCGCAAATACACGAGAACCCCTTTGTGTATAAAGGAAAGTAAACTTCTCTGACCGATCCATCGATTGTTAGTCTCGAAACTTTAGTTCAGAGAGCAAAAGTCCTTAAATTGAACTCCAAGGGAAGTGTGCTGCTAACTGAATTGATTATCTGCCAAACGGCACATACACGGCGCTTACGGTACTTTAAGAAAAATAGTCCCTTGCTTTCTTGACTATCTGATTTCGGTTTTCTATTTAATCGTGATGAACATTCTTTCTCTTAGATGTTTGTTATTCTTATTAAATGTCATAATTTGGTAAGAAACTTGAACATGTAACTTTTAAACGTCTATTGTTGTTTAGTGTCGCAACAAAATAAGAAGGAGGGGCGAAATGGAACGCTGGAATGCTGGAATGCGTATTTTCTTGCTACTTAAATCGTCAACAGTCGGAACAATTATTCTCTATTCCATCGTATGATTTATTTTCGACCGAATACTATTAAAATTATTACTCTCTCCGTCATATAGTGTATATATATATATATATATATATATATATATATATATATATATATATATATATATATATATATATATATATATATGTGTGTGTGTGTGTGTGTGTTTAGTCATATAGATCGGATTTTTTCTCATTTTTCAATAAATGAACCTAGAACAATCTATAAGAGTGATTTCCCCACCACATCCTCAGAAACAATTGTGGAAAAAGCCTTTTTTTTTTTAATTATCAGAGATTACATTTTGAGTGTGGTTTATTATTAAAACATTCCGTATATGTCTCATGTCGTCAATGAAACATGGCTAACAACAGTCTGGGGATGGGTTCATTGACCTTGCATTCAGTTAAGCTCAGGCTTTCTTGTGGAATAATTGAACATGTGAGATTAATCAAACACTTGTTGCTTCAGTGGTAATTTCTATTTAGAACTAAGGGAGGGGCTTTAACATGGTCGATTTCCTTCGCCATCTTTCATGTCAGCTGAAGTTTGTGAGTCACGAAGCCAAATATCTTGGTTTTATAAACATTATTCCTTCATAGGAATTAGGCCTACTTTTTTGGGATACATTCATAGTATGCTTACTATCGGTCACATACCCAGTGTTTGGCGCCAAAAAGAGTTTTTACTCGCATGCGATGAAAAGATAATAATAATAATAATAATAATAATAATAATAATAATAATAATAATAATAATAATAATGATATAGCTCTGTTTTAAGATACTGAGGTTGGACCTTTAGGCCTACGTGTCCAACAATACAGTCGACCATAAACGGGCAATAAGAATAGGCCTATGGACTACTGTCGGGTGGGTCATTATTCGGAATTCACTTATTACTGAGCATTTCCTATCGTGTATTGTCTTTAACTTAAACCAAGACTTTGAACACCAAAAGTCTTTCCCTGTTCGATCTGTTGTTCTCAGTTTCTCTCGACCTTCGGAAATTGACAAAGAATTAGTGCCCCGAAGGCTGCTCTGACCTGCACAGATATCCTTTGATTAAGGGAACGATTTTGCCTCGAATTTAAGATGAAAAAGACATTAAGAAAATATTTCAGCAGTTAGCTTAATGAAGTGTCATCACAATTACTCCCGTTTATCTGGGCAATGAATCCCTTCGACGGAATGTAGGGTTAAAACATGAAGGACATTGAGGTTTCTCTTTTGGTGGAAGGACGTTTGGAGAGAAAGAATGATCAAATTATTTGATTTTATTCAAATGACAAAATTACCTGATCAATTTCCATAACTTTAAATATGATTTTTAATATTTTATAAACTTAAAAAAGATCACCATAAGAAATACATATATTTTTATGAATTTATTACTTTTATTGCATATATATTTGTATTCTTTTCATTTAAATTAGCAATAGTAGTGAGTACTCTTACCCCAGCATGGGATAACTACTTTATCTGTGCTGCTTACAGCCTATTATTTTTGAGGAATAATCGTGATAATAAAAGAGATCCCATGGCGAACCTAGATTCGGAATAATCGCTGTTCAGTAATTCCTTACTACGGAATGATCACTGTTCAGTAATCCCTTACTACTGTACATTCATGATGAGATGATCCAAAGTTTTAAAGACTTTTATTGCACTTTTGTTGCTGAATTGTTACCCGATATTTTGATTTAGTACCCGCATCGCTTTTAGTCCTTTGAGGCTAAGTGCCGACTTATTCAAGTGAGAAAAGTTAAGTATACCTTAGTTTAACCAGACCACTGAGCTGATTAACAGCTCTCCTAGGGCTGGCCCGGAGGATTAGGCTTATTTTACGTGGCTAAGAACCAGTTGGTTACCTAGCAACGGGAACTACAGCTTATTGTGGGATCCGAACCACATTATAGCGAGAAATGAATTTCTATCACCAGAAATAAATTCCTCCAACTCTTCATCAGCCGGCCGGGGAATCGAACTCCGGCCCAGCGAGTGCTAGTCCACAGTTCTACCGACTCACCCAACGAAGAGCTTTATTAAAGTGAGCATCAAGAAAGGGGTGAGCGAGAGAGAAAGAAAGTCAGTCCTTTGACGCTGACTTTTTACTGTAGATTGCCCTTGCGCATTTCTTCGGAGATGGGCATTCAAGAATAACCTTACAGCTTGTTTACCATCTTATTCTGTGCTGTACATATTCTTGATCTAGTACGCGAATTACTCGGTATTTCCACGAGAAATTTATTTCTTTATTAGGTATTTATCTTTGATTAATGTGCGGACATCTTCAACAAAACATCGCGTGTGGCGAAAAAGTAATTTGAAGGAGAAAGTGGACTGTATACTTGATGTTGTTACTTGGTCAAAAACCGCTAAATGCCTTAAGTAACAACACCACGTTGCTTATTCTGAGGTTGAGTGAACTTCATATTGAGCGAAGTTTGTCGCTTGATGCTTGTATATATATATATATATATATATATATATATATATATATATATATATATATATATATATATATATATATATATGTATATATATATATATACATATATATATATATATATATATATATATATATATATATATATATATATATATATATATATATACATATAATCAGCAGAAATCGAAATACTATAACTAAATAGTAATACAATTATAATCAGCAATAATCAAACTTAAGAGAAAACCGAGTTCAGTACATGTATAGCAAAAGTAAACAGTATAATAATTAACATAAATGGCATAAGAGAAACAAGTGGACAAGAAATAAACATATGAACTCCAATGGTCACGTGTTTTTCGAGTAGATGACGCGTTGAGAGAGAGAGAGAGAGAGAGAGAGAGAGAGAGAGAGAGAGAGAGGCAAAAAGTACTGTATGGTAATAACATTCGTGCACAGAAGTAATGAGAGTTAAATGAATGAAAATATGGTGTAAGTAAAAGCATAAAAACTTTCAATAATCGCAAGATATTTCACGAAGTCCAATAAAGTTCACGCGGAAAGTAACGATTTTGGGCATATTACTCAAAAACAAGTACACAAGGTTTTCAGCGCCCTCGTCCTCAATCTAAGTGCAAATGACGACTTTTAAACCGTTTCTTTCCTACCCCAAAATCCTCCGCCATTGTGCCACTGGGACGCTGGAGACTGTAAATATAAGAAATATCTCTAGAGATTTTAGACAGCAAAGTGTCTTCTCCTGTCGGCGGTTACAGCGCCCAATATCTGCCGGTGCCGAGAGAGATATTAAATCCACAAGTTTTTGGTGAAAGTTTCCCACGAATCTCATATTCGGACGATGCAGCACTGGCAGCAGCTGCTGCAGGAGAATGCACAGCTGCTGATATTTATTTCGCTGCATATATCACGAAAATAGTTCAGAACGCCCTTCTAAGTGACTTCATGAGAAGCGGAAGAGGAAATATGATAAAAGTAATTGTTTAGAAATTAATTCAGCAGCTGAAATCAGTATTTGTTATATAAATTTTACATTAACTTTATATATGCTGCGTCCTCAAAATAAAAATGAGAGATTTCAATCATTAGTTCAAAGATTTAATATATACATCAGCCTAACATATACACTGAAATATGTTTAGAACCATTTATTGATTTGTAAGCCTCATTTAATACAGCTCTCCAACGGAATAAAAAAAAAGTTAACAAATTCCTTTAGCTGGGAACATGTTTATATAACGTGAATATTTCAAAATTAATAAATACAACGTTTAACTATCAAGAACGCATTTTCTTCTATAGGAGATTGAGGTTGAGACTACGATTTGTTTTTCATGAAACTCCAGTCTTGATTAACCGGTCCTGTTGACTATTCACATTGTAAGCTACGTTAAAAAAATAATAAATAAAGGTTTCTGAGACAAAAGAAAGACGAAAAAAAGTTTTTCCGAGGGCGTTTATCTCTCGTTCCTGGTTGCTCACAGACCACAGACTATTTGGATCATTTGCGCTATATTAGTGATTATCAATTCAACGGCCCCAAAATATTCATAAAAGTGTAATAAGCAAGAACATAGTATGGATGAGAGATTGCAAGTTACGGTCATATTACATGCAATGAATTTTTAGATGTCAGAGAGAGAGAGAGAGAGAGAGAGAGAGAGAGAGAGAGAGAGAGAGAGAGAGAGAGAGAGAGAGAGACAAAAAGTACTGTATGGTAATAACATTCGTACACAGAAGTAATGAGAGTTAAATGAATGAAAATATGGTTTAAGTAAAAGCATAAAAACTTTCAATAATCGTAAGATATTTCACGAAGTCCAATAAAGTTCACGCGGAAAGTAACGATTTTGGGCTTATTACTCAAAAACAAGTACACAAGGTTTTCAGCGTCCTCGTCCTCAATCTAAGTGCAAATGACGACTTTTAAGCCGTTTCTTTCCTACCCCAAAATCCTCCGCCATTGTGCCACTGGGACGCTGGAGACTGTAAATATAAGAAGTATCTCTAGAGATTTTAGACAGCAAAGTGTCTTCTCCTGTCGGCGGTTACAGCGCCCAATATCTGCCGGTGCCGAGAGAGATATTAAATCCACAAGTTTTTGGTGAAAGTTTCCCACGAATCTCATATTCGGACGATGCAGCACTGGCAGCAGCTGCTGCAGGAGAATGCACAGCTGCTGATATTTATTTCGCTGCATATATCAGGAAAATAGTTCAGGACGCCCTTCTAAGTGACTTCATGAGAAGCGGAAGACGAAATATAATAAAAAATAATATTGTTTAGAAATTAATTCAGCAGCTGAAATCAGTATTTGTTATACAAATTTTATATATATATGCTACGTCTTCAAAACAAAAATGAGAGATTTCATTCATTAGTTCATAGAGTTAATAAATACATCAGCCTAACAAATACAATGAAATATGTTTAGAACCATTTAGTGATTTGTCAGCCTCATTTAATACAGCTCTCCAACGGAATAAAAAAATTTAATAAATTCCTTTAGCTGGGAACATGTTTATATAAAGTGAATATTTCAAAATAAATAAATACAACGTTTTAACTATCAAGAACGCATTTTCTTCTACAGGAGATTGAGGTTGAGACTACGATTTGTTTTTCATGAAACTCCAGTCTTGATTAACCGGTCCTGTTGACTATTCACATTATAAGCTACGTTAAAAAAGTAATAAATAAAGGTTTCTGAGACAAAAGAAAAGCGAATGAAAGGTTATTCCGAGGGCGTTTATCTCTCATTCCTGGTTGCTCACAGACCACAGACAATTTGGATCACTTGCGCTATATTAGTGATTATCAATTCAACGGCCCCAAAATATTCATAAAAGTGTAATAAGCAAGAACATACTATTGATGAGAGATTGCAAGTTGCGGTCATATTACATGCAATGAATTTTTGTCAGATGTCAGAGAGAGAGAGAGAGAGAGAGAAGAGAGAGAGAGAGAAAGGGAAGAGATGAAGAAATTTGTATACAGTATTGACTAGGATTAACCTTTAAAAGGATACATGATTTTTTTTAATAATTTAAATAGATAAACAAAATATGTCCTTTCTCTCTCTCTCTCTCTCTCTCTCTCTCTCTCTCTCTCTCTCTCTCTCAATAAATAAAAATTCCCTGTTTACAGTTTTCCCAGATCAGAAGAACTAACTGTGGCTCAGTTCATCCAAAAGACACTAGCAAATTAGATTCTCTGCAAGCGAAGACCGGTCAAAGAACTCAGACCACTTAAGTATCGAATGATAAGAGAGGCAATTTTCCTCATACCCAAATGAAATTTGGTCGGAATAATCTAGTGAACAATAATCACAAACTCTCTCGTAGTCTAGAAGAGAAGGTGGAATTTCTTTATTATCGCCACGGAAACGCCCACAAGAGCAGGGTTATTGGAGATGGAAAATATTAGACTTACACTCTCTCATGCCGAGTTCTCTATTTGATATTGCTGATTTAAGTTTAATAATGGCGAAAATTAATGTTCGTTGAATGGAACAAAGCGTTACAAACTTGCTACTCATTATCATGAATCCGGCAGGCATATGTACAGATAAGTCGAGATAATTTATATCTCTCTTGATGGCCGAAGGGTCCAAGTATCGTCTCTGAACCAGGCATCGGCTCGAAGCCTGCCGGGGACGAAGCACTTATAAATTATAAATCACTTTTGAGTGTAAGTTATTCCCAAGACACAGTTAATTATTTAGTTTACTATATATATATATATATATATATATATATATATATATATATATATATATATATATATATATATATATATGATACCAGGTGATGCAGAGAAAATTAAAGTAGAACGCCCTAACCGACCCACCGAATCGAATCTCAATTCCGGAGCTTTGTTGGGAAAGCAGAATTCCTCAAACTGAGCCGAAGACAAATAAACTGATATTCAGATTGATTGCTTCTAAACCGTACAAACCAGACGTTTAGGATAATCCTTACGAAAAGGTCTTTTTCGTCTTCTAAAGTATCTGATTTCTATTTTCTGGTCAGCAACAATAAATAAGCTGTGAAAGGCGTTTATTATCTTCATCATGAAGTGTCATATTTTGAGGATCTATTGTTTAGCAAGAAAACTTTATATGACAGTTTAAACGACTTTTAATTTCTTGGTCTCGCGTAGCCTTCTGTTTTCACGATACGATAAAAACAAAAGGAACAAATATAAAGTTGATTGTATGCTTTGTTCCTCGGTTTAATCGCTTATTCATTCTCGTACTGAACTTGTACACTGTTGGAACAACAGTTCTTAATTTCATCGTATTTATCATCATGCTTACCGTTCTTTATATCATGATATTTATATAAACTGTCATTAACCGTTCCTTTCCGGTTTGTTGCTGTTAAGATAATTATATATATATATATATATATATATATATATATATATATATATATATATATATATATATATATATATATGTATGTGTGTGTGTGTGTGTGTGTGTGTGTGTGTGTGTGTGTTTGTGTGATTGCGCGCGTTTGGTCACGTATAACAGGTATCTTTCAATGAACATCCACTATACTGATTTCATATTCCCATTAGATGCTCATAAACAATTAGCAGAAAGTAATTTTAGTTATGGGAATTTTTCAATTTTGCAGTTGATTGTAACAGTTATGAGTATTCATTTTTGCCTTAAATGAATTCCATTGCAACATGGTGGAAATGAGTTTTGGAATGGGATCACTGAACTTATATTTATTTACTAATGCGGTTTATAGTGGAATAATTGAATCTGTCAGATTAACAGTACAGTTAATGTTCCAATGGTATTTTTAGTTAGGATTGGTAGAGTGGGTTTTACATGGTCGATTTGGTTCAACATTTTTCAAGTCAGGCAAGGTATGGGAAGCACGGAACTAAATACCTTGGTTTAATGTTTATTATTCTTCCGCGTGCATTATCCAACCACTTATATATATATATATATATATATATATATATATATATATATATATATATATATATATATATATATATATATATATATATATATATATACATGTTCACAGTACGCCTACTATCAGACAGAGATTCAGTGCTGGTGTTTAAAGGTCGTCCGCGTCGATCCCAGCTTCCCTGAATAAAATATGCTGACCGAAGCTTCATGGGAACAGTCAGTTTCGTGTCTAAAAGCTGGGAATTACCCTCTCGACCCTCTCTTATATTACCGTCATTTTGGACGACGCGTGTAGACGTCGCTATTTATAATAAAACTGGTGTAAGCATGCTGTAATTGGAAGACTAATTTTACGGAATGCGACGACCGTCTTTTTTTCCCCGATTCGTGCTTATTTTGTCACCCCGATACACAAGAAGAGAAGTAACCTGCCGGTTTTACATATGGCTAAAGGTGGCCGACGTGACCGGCAAACGTAATTAGATCTTGGGAGCGATTCGAATCTGAGTCAGGAACCTCGAGAGGTGGTGTGTGGCGGAAGTGTGGCAGTGAGATGTCGCTGGGAAAGGAGTGACGAAATTCACTCTCGTTATTGTACAAATGTACACGCACCAAAAAATCCGATGTCGCCTCGCCAAACCTTGCTGGGAGAGATCATGTCCTTCTTGCTCTGAACGGTAGCTGAAGTTCCAACTACCAATGCGTAGTTACGATGGTTCGAATGAGAGGAGGAGGGAAATTACCAAATTCAGACAAAAAAGTGCAATAATGACTGAAATATATTTCAAGGAGAGAGAGAGAGAGAGAGAGAGAGAGAGAGAGAGAGAGAGAGAGAGAGAGAAATTTTATTCTTTTAAGAAATGTCATCGTTATTTATTTCGATATTAATTATCTCTTTTAAGCACCGAGCACGTTGGGGTGGGGGGGTAGGAGGATACTATGATAAGGAGGTTAAAGGTGATGGGCAATGGGGTGATGTTAATGTAGGGCTTGACGAGACTCGCTTATCAACATATTTGAAGTGGCGATATTAATACCCTTATTGATAACAGTTAATATCAATTATTCCAATTCGCCATGAAGACATAGATATGTATCATTATAGCATTACTTATATCATTGTTAACGTTCTGAATAGTTTTGAGGGAAAGTGGGGGGAACTGGTTTTCCGACGAGGGAGTTTGCGACACAGCCATGGACGATGCGTATCCCAAAAGCCAGTAGCTATATTACGGCAATCTCCACCATATTGTTGTCATCCTTAGTCTATATACTATATACTTATATATGGCATTTTTTGGTAGAGATGGCGGCGGCAAACAAAGACAACTCTGTTGAGCATATAACTCAAAGAGGTCGGATCATTGGTGAGTGGGAGCGCGGTGTTCCAACGCGAGATATTGCCGTGAGCGTTGGAGTGTCAACTCGCACAGTCCAAAGGTGGATATCAAGATGGCGGGAAGAGGGAACGTTGCCAGACAGACCTAGGAGAGGACGCCCACGCATAACAACACGACAACAAGACGAACAAATCATTGCAGCATCCATAGACGACCCCCTGAAAACCTCAGTAACTATCACTCAAGAATTGCATCTCCCGCGCACTGCACAGGCAACTAGACAGCGACTAAGGGAGCATGGGATCAGGTGCCACGTTCCGGCGGTCAAAGAGGAGTTAAAGGAATGGCATCGTGACACTCGTCTGGGCTTTGCTCTGCAACATGTTGTTTACGATATCGATGACTGGAAAAATGTAATCTTCAGTTATGAATCTTACTTTACACCGATAGAGTCCAGAGCAATGCACGTCAGGCGACACATCGGCACAAGATACGGTGCCAGAAATATTCAGGAGAGAGCTAGGAGTGGGAGGTCGTCCTCGAAGTCGACCACAGGTCGTCTTCGAACCTCGAGCTCATAATCGAAGTAATCCTCGAGCTCGTCCTCGAAGTCGTCATCGAGGTCGTCCTCGAGCTCGTCATGGAAGTAGTCCTAAAAGTCGTCCTCGAAATCGTCCTCGAGCTCGTCCTCGAAGTCGTCCTCGTCGTCGCCGTCGACCTCGTCGTCGCTCGTCAACCTCGTCCTCGAGGTCATCCTCGAAGTCGTCCTTTAAGTCGTCCGCGAGCTCATCCTCAAATACGTACCGACGCTAGAATGTTACTCGACAGGATGATAATGCATTAATAAGAATTCTTAACATTCAACACAACAACAAACGTGGTCATATGCCTGAAGGCGTCTAGAAAATAAAGCAGTTTACTGAGTGACATTTCTCGGCTCTCATAAGGCTCTCCTTAAGGGGTTCTTTCAAAATGAGGGAAATTCAAGCACGAGTGAAAGGAGAAGGAGAAAGAACAAGGACAAAGGATAAAGCAGGGAAATGCCGAGCCTGGTTTCTGATTCACAATTAGTTCATTTCTTATTGAAATTGGCAAAATAATTTTTTACCCACTGAAAAAGCAAGAACAGTTTAACACTAGCCACTTTTTATGTAATATATGCAATTTATATATTGCAATTTTCATTTGATTGAAAAAAAAGTTTGCCTGAAATATCCACAAACTCTCAAAGCTCAACAGTTTAACATTAGATGCTTTTTATGTAATATATGCAATTTATATTTTGCAGTTTTCATTTTATTAAAAAAAGGTTATCCTGAAATATACCCAATCTCTCAGTGCTCAAGTCTTTCAGTGATTAAAGTTCATAAGAAACTGCTAAGTCGCCGAAGCGTCAGCGTCTTTGAGATTAATCTTTTCAAAGTCGAATAAGAAAGAAGTCGCCCGGCAGATCAAATGGACCCGTCTTAAATTTAAGCAAGCGTGATCCGAATGCTCACTCATGCCATTACGTTAAGCAGTCTGGTAATGAGAGGAAAGGGGGAAGGGTTAAGTCAGACCCCAAGACTGCCCTCACCTGTACAGATGTTCTTAGTTAAGGGGACGAAGTAGCCTCGAATCTAAGATGAAAAAGACGTTGATTTATTAAGAAGACATTTCAGC
Organism: Macrobrachium rosenbergii; assembly: GCF_040412425.1. NCBI lineage: Eukaryota > Metazoa > Arthropoda > Malacostraca > Decapoda > Palaemonidae > Macrobrachium > Macrobrachium rosenbergii. Next base: position 29,759,603 of record NC_089776.1, on the reverse strand, counting down.
TGTTAGCTCAATGAAGTTATGCGTCGCCACATTACTCGAGTTTTCTGTGCAGTGAAGACCTTTAATGGAATCCAAGGTTAAAATACGAAGGAAATGAGCTTTCTCTTGTGGTAGAGGGACGTGTGGAGTTATCAGGTTATGGAGTGTTATTAAAATGACAAAATTGCCTAATTATTTTCCATAAAGTTAAACTATTTTATATCCATTAAACTAAAAAAAATCGCATAAGAAGTACAGATATTTTATCAAGTAAATTACTTTTATTACATATATCATTATAACCTTTTCATTGAAGTCCAATTTTATTACTTACTGGGTAGTCTCATTCCTCCAGATTTGAGAGTAATTTTTGCCCTTTGGGACGCGAATATTTTTGGTTGAAGAACCATGAAAATTCTGCCATGTATACAAAACATCGATGTTTGTTAACCCAATTATATAATTACCTTATAACACTCGCAACATTTCCTGTTTACTCGTTCCTACTTCCCAAATGCTGTAAGTCTTGATGAGGTGATGCAAATGTATTCAACTTGAATTCAAGTGAAAGTTTACCGCACTTTTTACCACCGAATTTTACTTCATATTTTGTTTCAGCATCTGCATAGCTTACTCGCAGTTCTTTGACACCGGGTGCTGGCTGTCGGCATTCAATCGTTTTTCAAGTGAGCGTGAAGAGAGGATTTAGTGAGATATAAATGAAGGCGTCAGCCCTTTCACGTTGACTTTTTAATTGCCTGCGTGCTAGTCTTCGACTTTGGGCTTTTATCAGTAAAATTTTTTATATATATATATATAGTCATAGATATTAATTTTCAGATTATACACGCTCTCTATATCAGCATTGTCAGTCTTTCCTTGCATCAGAACGTTATTTTATTTCATTTTCGTTCCGATGATGCGTGGTAGTTGGGTTGTTAACTTTAACTAATGAAACTTCCACCTCAAAGATGAAGCAGTCTCGAATTCATTGCTAAAGGAGTTTCGGCATAATTAAAAAGATAAACGGCCGCTCGTTTATGCCTTTGTTAAATAACATTGGACCGGCAAGGTTAAAGATTTTTAACAATGTTTTGTTGAGGATGTCTCCATGTTAATCAAATTCCCGTAGGGGGTTAGTGCCGCCAGTACACCTCATGCGGTGTGCTGTAGGAATATCACTTTAAAGGTTCTTTGGAGCGTGCCTTCGGCCCCTAACTGCAATCCCTTTCGTTCATTTGCTGTACCTCCTTTCATATTCTGTTTCTTCCATCTTACTTTCCACACTCCCTTATCAGTTATTTCATAGTGCGACTGCGAGGTTTTCCTCCTGTTACACCTTTCAAACCTTTTACCGTCCATTTCCGTTTCAGCGCTGAATGACCTCATAGGTCCCAGTGGTTGGCCTTTGGCCTAAACTCTATATTCAGTGCAGTTCAATCCATATTAATCAAAGAGTAATACCTAATAAAAATAAATCAGTTACCCGTGGGAATACCGAATAGTTCGTGTGTTTGATAAAGAATATGTACAGCACAGAAGCAGTTAGTCAGAAATATGAAAGGTTATTAATGAATGCTAATCTCCAAAAACATGCAAATAGTCACAGTGAAATGGCTGACGCTTTCCTTTACATCACACTAAATTCATCGTTTGCTGTTGTGCAAGATTTTTTTTTATCTGTAACGTGATATCTACGTTCTTTGTCTTTTATCAGCGTTAAAATGTCACCAATCGAAGTACCTTTAGGAGGTGTTACATAAGCACCTGTCTCTCTGTCTCCCTCTCTCCCAAGAGAAACGAACCAACTTACGTAGCCTAGAGAAGAAGGAAACAAGAAATGAAGATAAAATTTGGAAAAAGAGTGGTCTCGACCCTAAGAAGGCTAAATAGCTTTCGAACGACAAAAGGTTTCAAGAGGCGAGTCCCAAAGTCTGCCTGCAAGGAATCAAATAGTCACTCACCAGACCTGGACAATTGAAGAACTAATGGTGGACACAACACAATTATTTTGGAAGGTTAAAATAACAAAATGTACGGTATTTTTATAAAACGGCGTGAATTAAGATTTTTCTTAACAAATTAAAAGAAATGGACCTCCAGTTTTATTTGGCCTTTCGGTATTTCCTAGATTCTCAGGATTAGACATAAAAGCTGGAAACATATTGCCATTATATAAATTTACGAATGGGTATAAATGAAAAAATTGCATATATTTCCTAGAATTTCAGTGATGCAATTTGCTAGTGGAGGTAGAGATCAGCAAGCACTTTTTCTTTGAAACTTAGATTTCCAAAATGGTCAAAACTTAACCCATTTCTCTATAGTAAAGCAAGAAGGGGGCATTAGGGCATTACATAATCGAATGAAGTATGTAGTTTTCGTGGCATTTCCGTGTAGTACTCAACTCCAACAAGTCCCATCAGCCTTAAAAATATGAGACTCAAAGCCTTTGAATGACTTTTCCGAATGGCAACTATCAAAGCGATTTCTATATATCATACCGTAGAGTACATTTCCGCCTGACGTGATGTGGCTTCCAGCTGCTATACTCCAAGGAAATACTTAAAAAGATGTTAGCCGATCCGTTACTGCCACATCTAATGGCCAAATGTAATGAGGAGATATATTCCCAAATAGGTATTCCATTCATGGGCATCAATAAAGGTTTGAAAAAGAGATCATGTTTTGAGAAGGAGAACTGAGACGTTTTAATGAAGGGCTTCATCAACGTCATGCGATAAGAGCCGACAGAATGAACCTGTCTTACCCAGGAGAAAGACACGTTCGCCTGGATAGAATTGAGCTCAGTCGTATACAGGAAGAAATCAGTAAAACGAGAAATAGTATTGTCAGTTTTCTGAAATGTGATTTAACTTTTCAATTCTTTAAATTCCTGTTCGTTATCAAAGTACTACTGTTATAGGAGTTGAAAAAAGTTAGTTATATTGTAAATTTCGTTGAGAATATTTTAAAATGTTTTGAAAAATAACCTCCTGATAATCACATGCGCGTAAATTATTCATCTTGTATATTTTTTATATGCTTACTATTCATTGTTAGATTCTTTACCATTATTCGAATTGTTATTGCTTTTATTGCCATAGTCGTTATTGTTATTATTATTAAAACAATTACACTCATATATATATATATATATATATATATATATATATATATATATATATATATATATATATATATATATATATAAAGAATAAATTAGGAAAACTTTCTTCCCCTCAAGTATGATCAGACCATCACTAATTACCTGCAAATTACACGAAGAGGGCCACCAACGTTCTTTTCTACAGAAAATTAAAGTTCTTTTCTTGGTTGGCTCTGAAAGGTTCTGCTCCGGAAGCAGTTGCAACTTCACTTTATTACATATTCTTAAATATGGACATATTTGATTCAGATCAAAGGCAGTTTCTCGAAACTCCATCATACCCGAAAAAAATCAGGTATTGCGTGATGTGTATCATTTCTCTCTCTCTCTCTCTCTCTCTCTCTCTCTCTCTCTCTCTCTCTCTCTCTCTCTCTCTCTCTCTCTCTCTCGTACACTGTATATAACAAATGAATATCAGTAATGAAAAGAAGGTTTGCAGGGTTATTACGTAGAAATATAAAATAACCTAATCCATTTGACCAATAACAGAATTACTGAATGCAGTTTAAAGCCCAACAGCAATTTCACTCCAGGACCGAATAAATCGAGCTTCCGTATGCTCAATCGACCTTGCTCCTGACAGTAAAGTAGGGACAGGAGGAATAAGCAATTCAGTGGATATTTCATATAAAGAATTTCTTCCACAGTGAGAATCAAATGGCTCAAGAATGCTGTCCAATATATATATTTTTTCATTTAAATTAGAATTAACAAAAGGGGTTCTTAATTCTATATATCTCTCTCTCTCTTGTCTCTCTCTCTCTCTCTATCTATCTCTCTATATATATATATATATATATATATATATATATATATATATATATATATATATATATATATATATATATATATATATATATATAGATAGATAGATAGATAGATAGATATATATATGTGTGTGTTTTACTTTGTAGAAAATTATGATTCAGTAGGAAATAACAAAATACTCTCAATATCCTGGAACTACTAAAGTCTGAATTTAACATAATGTTTGCGCTAAAGAAATGTTGGGACCATTTCCTAATTTGTAAAGACAGGACGCAAACATTGGCTATTGGTAAATCCACACTGATTCCCTGTTGGCATTAGCCATTACGAATGTCTGAAAGTATCGCTTTCAGAAGCACATCCTCCGGGTGGTGATAAAGACCTCGCATTGACAGAAGCTACCACAGGCTTGTCCACAAAGCTCTAAAATAAAGGAAGATGCTTGTTGCTCTGCCTTGAATATAGGAACATAAACGTGCCTGTTGTCGTTCACTTGTGAGACTGTCATAATTCCACAAATATTAGTTTCTTTATGGACAAACGACGCGTTAAAGTCTGCCTTTACTTTACTGCGGTTACTGGTAAGCTTACAAAAATGTCTTTCTCCAGATTATTTTTTATCTTTTCTCACTAAGTTGCACGAGTCCTCACCCACCTACAGCTTTAATTCTAATACTACTGCTGCTGCTGATACAACGAATAATATTACAATATTTATCAATCCATTCATCCTAATTGAGTTGAAGATAATTCTGCTGAGAAAAACCTCGTCTTCGTGGAATCCTCAATTATGTTTCCTGACGCAGTATGCTTCGTGTTTGTTACTACTGAGAGTAGCATTTTTGGTCTTCACTAGTACTTCCAACTTTTCTTTTGGTTATATTTCTTGTATGATAGTTTTGAGTCTATTGTAATCACGAAGACATGTCCTTGATACTCGTTGGCTTCGGGAAATCTGTGTAGAGATTGTAAATATTTCAAATAGAGCAAGTGGGAATTAAGTAAAATTAAATGAAATCTCAAAAAAAATGACCTCAGCTGTTTGGGAGTCTGAGGAATTTTACCTCCTGGTAGTATTGGTAGGAAATGGTCCCCTGGGATGAGTTAGCTTAGGATTTATTGGCTAGTGTGCAATTCAGCTTAGTTAAACGGCATCTCAAAAGAGACGTAGGACACGCATTGTTTCAGTGGGCTTATGAATCAGTTCCGTTACAACGTCAAGATGTAACTAAAGTAACCTTCTTGGTATCTCTGTCAGTCTTCATTGAAGCGAGCTTAATCTTTTGACTTAATTGTATTTACCTGACCATTACTCTTATTTCATGTAATCCTTTCAAAGGTTTCACCGTGTACCAAAGTTTTTTTTCTGCTATAAAGTTTTTTTTATTTTTAATGTAATTGTGCCTAACGGCAGTACCTTCATGTGGATGTCTGTTCTATTACTGAGAGGTGTGATAACAGAGGTTTGAGAAGGAGGGAAATGGGTTAAGGATATTTGAAATAAAAGTTGTAATATTAATTAATACAATAATTCTCTTTTAACGAACAATGCAATATAACTCTGGGACAGCGAAGAGAAGCCATAAGAATTAAGGGGAGTTGGAAAGCGTTTCTAAGAGCATAAAATTTGAAAATGAAAATATGCAGGCGTTAGGTTAATAAACCCAATGAGACCAAAGCAGTGTAAGGTGATTTATTCAAGCATGAATGGGAATAAACCTCACTCGAAATGTTGGAGTGAGACTAGAGGTGAATGACAGGATAGATGAGGCAGGGATATTACAAATCTTTTGATCGATGGATGCTATACAATCTATATTGTTATAACCTTCATGATTATGATACCTTAAATGATTTAAGATAGTAATAAGGTATGAAATGTAAATCTGAAGTATGATTAAAAATGATCTGGAAACCTAAAGCATCAGTTTTAGACAAATGCCCTTCCGGCAAATTTACTCGCCTCATCGTCAGTGGGTCACGATTTATGTCGTAGTTACAGTCTCTTAATGGCTGTTATTTATGGCCACACCTTATCTCGGTGTGATTCATTTTAATTCCTCGAGCAGGAGATATTACCTTCGTCTTTGGCTCCGAGACCGTTCGTCACCAGAGCTAATTTAAATTTTGTAAGGTCAGCATCTTCAAGCACGTGTAAAGTCTTTCAAATTTACCATTCCTGAAAGTTCCTTTTCCTTGTATTTAATCGATTCCTCTGGAATTCATGGCAGGAGATTTAGTGCCTCCATTTGCAGTGTCAGTATATTGATGGTATGTGATAGCCAGAAGAGCCATTTTGAAATCACAAAAATAAAATACCCTACTAATAGGGGCACTTGGTCTGAGACTGCTGAGCTGCAGTAATGCAAAGATGGGACAGGGAAACGGAACTTCTGGAAAGGCGAGGTCATGATGTTTGTGATTCCTCTTTTCCTTTTATTTGCGTTAAAATATCTTGTCTTTGAAACAAATCACTCGCCTTTTTTTTTTATTCCGTAGCAAACTTTGTTATGTTTTCACCTAATAATCAATAATCATTATCAGAAAGATTTTCATGAATCCACATGGAAACATATGGATACCAGGATATTTCTATATCCAGAGAGTTAGTAATATTTTCATCTCCGTCTCCTAAAAGGACTTTTTATATTAGCTCTTTTCATCGATACTTTATATTGACCAAGTTAGAACTATTGCACTAACCCTGAAGCACGGTGTTCTGCTTGCAACAAAGCAGTTTGTTTGTTCCTTAGAGTTTGCTCTCTTTCTTAGTCTTCGCCTGGCGCTTGAAGGAAAGCCAAGGCAGTGACGTTCCTTGGTCTTGCAAAAGGTTTCCTTTGGAAACGACCAGTGTCGCAGCTGGAAAAAATTATTTTTTCCTCATCTCTTTCTGACTTTCTTACTTCTCTCAGAAGGAAAGAAATTAATCTGAAAAGGAGTTACAGATAAATGCAGCAAAAATGTTAAAACTGCATTGCCGAGGATTTTAACATATGAAAGGAAATAAGATAATGTTAACAGAATTAGAAGGAAATATTACACTGAGCTTGTGTAATGCAATTATTAAAATAATAAAAACATAAATAATCATAATAATACTTTAAACAAATACTGTTAAGTCAATGCCAAAAGAAATGTATTTGAACAGCATTACTTACCCTTACTAAAAAAAAAAAAAGCAAGTTCGCCCAAGAGCATCAAAGACAAACGAATAGTAAAACTGTTGATTTTCTTCTGCTTAGATACAGAAACTGAAGATTAACAAGAATTGTATATGTGTATTTTATCATAGCTTCTTAGGGACTTAATTAATGTATGAACGAAAGTAATATTCGCTAAAGCCTTTTTATTTTCTCTCAACTAAAAGGAGAAAATAGGCAAATGTGATAAAAATTCAAGCTGCTTAATAGTTGTCTTAATGGTTAACGGAGATTAGAAACCCGTTTACAGGGAACGAATTTTGATTGCTTTTTGAAAGGATCAACCGTCACTCCCGAAAAATATAGTTTGCGGTTAAAACTTAAACAAGTATCGATGTATTTCTCTCCTGGTTTAATCCCGTGTGACCTTTAATTGCTGAGAGAATTCGATTATATTTATTACGTCTCTCTCTCTCTCTCGCTAAGGGCGAGTGTGCTTTATGATGGACTTAAATTTTAATTAAAGTTTTATTAGGCCTATAATTTTAATGTGCTTGGTTTATAAGTAAACATCATATATATATATATATATATATATATATATATATATATATATATATATATATATATATATATATATATATATATATATATATATATATATGTGTGTGTGTGTGTGTGTGTGTGTGTGTGTGTGTGTGTTTGTGTGTGTGTACTGTATATATTCAAATTGAAAGAATAAACACTAAACTTATTTCAAAGAAAGAATGTAGCTCCCTATAATTGGCCAGTAACATCAGATTAGCATATAATGGTAGTCATCATCAAGGAAATTTGACTGAAAAATTGTCAGCACTTATTACAGATAATTAGCTAAAGCCACGGACTTCGATTGCATGGCGTTCGTGATTTATTCTTTTTAGAATCACACGATTTTAACCTTTTTTTATGGAAATGAGAGCGTTGGTGATTGTCATCTTCTGAAAAACTAATTTTTTGCTTTTAACAGGAATGATCTTGATGGTAGAAAGGAATGAGATTATAATGATAATGAGGTTTATAAACATAGGTGTATTCCTAAGGCATTCCTCTCTTTGTTATCATCCTAGCTGGGAAATGGTTAAGCTGAAACAGAATAATTTAAAAGTTAGTTAATGAATATAAATATGTAGACATTTTCTTAGCATAATGAATACTGAATCCTTTTTCTTGCAATGAAATTGATTTAGAAGTTTGAATTTCAAGTCAATGTGGACTTGTTCTTTATGGATAGGGTTCGTCTTTTGAACAATAATAGCAATAATAATTATAATAATTTTGAAACAGGGAATGCCACTGATATAAACAGGGAACTGAATGACCGAATATGTTTTCTATCTCTGGGATTTCCAACTTGCTTCCCTTACAGCAGCGGCGAGTTAGTGGAACGTCGTTGTTGTTTATGGCTTGGCGAGACTCACGCTTAGAGTCTGGTATTTCAGCGAATATTTACTTGGGTTTTCACGCTTGGTTAACGATTGCTTTCGATAAGAATTTGTATAGTAGTAGGTCATACATGTGAATCATAACTTTTTGATGAAGGAAGTACAATTAAAAGAAAAGAGAGATGTTGCGAAGTTTGGCATGAAAAATAAGGTGAAAACATTGGGTTAAGAATAAGATAGGAAGACACGAATAAATGTTGCTTTCTCTTCCTTTAAACGGGCTCTAGAGACGATGAAATTAAGTAAAATTCATTAAAAATTATTTTTTTTTATACTGGAAACCTCCCAATCTATTTATCCTAGAAATCTGATCTTGAATATATCAAGACCAGTCTTGCAAAATGCGCTGAATAAACATGCAAAGTATAAGGATAAAATGGACACAAAATATAACTTATTCATATAATCAACAATACGTTAACAGAAGAACGATGTGGCTGTAAAATTTGTCGTCATTCGTCATAAGAGAAATAAGAATAAAAAGGATGACTGGAAATCATGTTCATAACAATAAGCAGAGCATAAGAGTCATGACAAATGAACTGATAGCTCATGTAGGAGAATTCAGTTCAGCATTTCCTTTCCGAGAAACCGAAGGGGCGTTCAACGTGACCGCCAGAGTACCAAGACAGATCGCTGGATTGTACTATTAATTCATCAATACACTTCGACATATGGGTGGCGAATGGATTAAGCAACATCATCCTCTGAATCAAGGGGTAATTTAGTCCTGACAGTGGGGAGAGCAACAGGACTCACCGGAATAAGCTTAATTCTCCTTGCAGTGGATTCCGGGCTGGAATAAGCAGCCAACAGGTCGCTGTGCAAGGAGGATCTTGAATGCCAGAGGGTTCTCAGTGTTGATTGAGGCAGAGGCATTTAAATGCGTGTGCGTGAATTCATAAATAAGCATTCACAACTCTTTATCTTTACATACTCTTACGTAAACGTATGTTGATATAGAACCTACGCTACATATATAGAAAAAAAACCGGTGTAAACAAAATTGTGCAATATGAAAACATGTTTTTTTCCAGGCATACTGATCAGAGCCCCTGCCACAAACGATTTCCCTTATGCACAGTAAAACCTGACAAACTTCCAGTCAAAAATACTTTACTCTATGTGAGTCATTTATGGGTTTGATTAATGAGTAAATTTCCTCCTAGTCCTCTGTTAATAACCTCACAACATAAGCATATAGAATAATGAGTGTACCGGTATTTTGAATTCTTTTAAAATGGTTTCAGTGTGATCTTTGAGAATCAGCAGAAGGAGACTTAAGAAATATCTATCAGGTTGATTAAGGTTACAGAAAATGTTTTTCCTTGGCAATTTCTTGTATCAAAAAAATGCTCTATTCAAAGCAACTAGTTATTTACAAAAGCATCAAGATGCTCGACGTCCAAGGCACAAAAGATGGACTGGATAAAGGAAAATTGGGGAAGGAAAGAAAATGGAATTAAATGAAGAGAAAAGCATACCTTAGTTTAACGAGACCACTGAGCTGATGAACAGCTCTCCTAGGGCTGGCCCGAAGGATTAGATTTATTTTACGTGGCTAAGAACCAATTGGTTACCTAGCAACGGGACCTACAGCTTATTGTGGAATCCGAACCACATTATAGCGAGAAATGAATTTCTGTCACCAGAAATAAATTCCTCTTATTCTTCATTGGCCGCTCGGAGATTCGAACTCGCGGCGAAGAGAGTGCTAACTAAGAGAGGAAGGGACAAGTGAAGGGAGAAGTAAAAGAAAGTTTCAAGAAGAAGGGAGGAAAGAGTGGGAAGAAGGAGGAATTGAGTGAAAGTGGAAAGGAGGTAACGGAACTCGATAGAACGTAGAGCAATGGAATGTTGAATAACATTCACAATGGACTCTTGCGCCATAAATTCCGCTGAGAAAGTCAATAGAAATGAATTATGACTCAAGTATCACCTTTGTAATGGCCCTATCACTCTTTTATATGAGTTATTTCTTTTCGACAGTTCTGTATTCTTTTGTTTGAACTGTAAATTTTGAAAAATATCTCAGACGCGGATTTCGTAGTCCAGTTGGTTTTGGTCTTTCAGTATATTGCTATTGCAGAATCATTTAAACAAATATAAAACATACACCAGACTGATAGCTGTAACTCATTATGTAAATACTAATAACGGGTTTAAACTTATAGGTAAATGCAAAAAAATGAGGTATTTACCAAGGTAGATGGTTGAACGTAAAGGAAAGAAAACGGGTCTACAAAATTACAGCGATTCCTAACAATGCCTTCAAGTACTGGTGTTATGGGAACCACTTGAATTATATTTGCCCTTAAAGCTGCGTGAAGCAGCCTTAGACGATATAGTATTAAATAAGTTCCAGCTGTACTTTATTGCATAATTACCGTATACTGTACAAGGTGTCGACTTTCTGCAAAAAAAAAAAAAAAAAATGCTCTTACGACCGGAACGCGTATGATCCATCGTGCCGTACAGTGTCTGCTAAAATTATAGCATCCGTTTGGCAAAGTAGTGAAATACACACAAGCCCTCCATTATGGCTCCTTCACTCTCCATTATTGCTCCTTCATATGTACCTTTTAAGATGGTGCATTGAAGAACACCACCAGAGATTTTAATTCCTCACTACCAAGGATTGTGAGGTTCGAGTCCTTTGGCAACATTCGTCATGCGAACTTTCTTACAGCCATTCATCACGCATGCGTGATTTTTTTTTTTTTGACGAGGAAATCTAGACTTCCAGAAGCACGGTAATAAAACGGCTCCTATTTCCATTTTCAAACATTGTATTTTTCGTCACTTGTTATCCGTTTGATGGGACTTTCTTGTGAAGTCTTTATTCTTATAATCTACTCTTCACTTTTCGGGGAGTATTTTTGTTCTTCTTTTTAGACTTTCGTTTTCGTCAAAGAAGAATAAAACCTTTTTTTATGGTTTTTCCAGCTTTACTACAGGACTAAGTAAAATATTTTTCTTGTACGAAAGGACTATAGCAGTTTTGCATAAATATAAATAAGGTTTTTCCTTTCAGAAACTGATTTTATCAACCACAGGAACACACTCGTGCAAAAAGGCAGCTCACATAAATGCTAAGTAGAGAAAATTTATATTCCGATAAACCTTCATATTCCAATCTGTAAAATATTGAAGAGTTCAGATTTGAAAATGAAAGCTAGTGATTTCGAAAGGAAAGTTTCCCAAGTTAATGGATAAGACAGAAAAATAATGATTTCATTTACCTTCAGGAAATTAACCAGCAATGAAGATAATCCCAAAATTTCCTGTGCGATATTATCACCTAATAAGTTTTCTTATCTACTGGAACAATGAATAAGACTACTTTTCCCAATAAAATATATAAAAGATTGAAAGTAGTCCTGAAGTATCTCTTAATGAACCCCGTCATGGAATTTATATTAATCATCTCTCACCTGAATTTTGCAATCACATGTGACGTAAATATCTTCCCTATTCCTAGACTATTTTGAGAAAACAGTAACCTTGTTATTTTACAAGACTATTATCTTAATATAACTTTGATACAATGCCCGGGTTACGTTCAGTCGCTGTTGTAATGTAAATAAGAGTAAAAACTAAATATTTCTTTTTCTCGTTAAATCCACTGAAATAACTATGTGCATCGATTTATCTATATCCGTACATTATATAATTACAATTTAAAAACCAAGGGTGATAAGATGATTTCTGGAACACGTGGTTATTGATAAGCAATATGCGGAGGATATATTTACACAATGAAAGAATGCCCATGGCAGAATGAATTATCATGAACAGAGAGAGAGAGAGAGAGAGAGAGAGAGAGAGAGAGAGAGAGAGAGAGAGAGAGCGAGAGAGGCGCACTAGTTTTTTTTTGCTTTGATATCAGCAGCAAGATTAACCAATCGCCATTCTGTGAATTTGTTCCTAAAAGATAAAACGAAAGAAAACTCAGTATTTAAATACATTACAAGATTTTTCAGTATACCAGAGGATAGAAAGCGTGTTTCGTTCAGCAAGTGTACTAATATGCCGAAATAGAATATTTTTTGAAAACAGGACTTTCACTCAGATCGGAATAGATCAAAACAGTATTACGCCGCTGGCAGTTTTAATTAAAAGACTATTTCTTGCAGAGTTAATTGTTATGAACTAACACGCCACGCTTCCAATTTAAGTAATTGGAAAGGTAATGTCATGCACGTCAAAGCCGCTGAACGAGTATTACGCTTTTTTGTTTTGTTAAAGAAATTTGCAAATTTATATTTGGATTTATGATGGCATGCAAAACATTGCAACATAAAGTAAAACTATATATATATATATATATATATATATATATATATATATATATATATATATATATATATATATCCAACTCATGTGCAACATAACAGTAATCCTTTTTACGTAACAGATTTAAGCTTGATGTTAAAGTTTGAGAGGAATTGATGTTAATGAATATTCATGCATTGTCATCCATGTATTTTTTTTATTATATGAGAAGCAGAACGGAAATCAGTGTTTCTTTATCTGAGCCACAGATCCGAAAAGAAGAAAAAATGTTGGGGTTATTCACGAAGGAAGGATTTACCTGCCAATTCGGGAATGAAAAAAAAAAAAAAGCTTGAGTAACTGGTTGGAAATCAGAAAAGACAACGAAAAATAAAGAAAAAAAAAAAAAGCCTGGGGTGGGGGGCCCGAGACAGTAGCCATGGGTTCTTTACTCAAAATTCCTCTTAACAAAATTATAACTAGGGACCAAAGAGAAAACCTCCCGAAATTTCCATCTTCTTTGCAGGTTGTTTAACTGCCCGGAAATAACAAGGACACGCATTGGAAAACAGTCCGCCCCCCAAAGGAAATGGCGCAGAAAAAGACATTTCCATCGTTGGCAATTTATTACTTTCCTTCACCGTCATGATTCCTCCAGGTCTTAACGCAAGCTCTGGCGGTAGAGCGTTTCATTGCCCCTTTGTGGGTTGGTGAGGGAATCAAACATACGCGAAATATTATGCAATTTACAGATCGATTTAAATTAATTTGCATTAATTAACAGCTCAGCGCTATCTTATTTTTGGATATTGTTTAGATGTAAAAGATGTCCATTCATATGTTCATCTCTTTAGATAACTCGTAGAATTCAAAGACTGAATTGGTATTCGAGATGCTTATTTTTGTCACACGGGAGGAAATACTCCCTTTAATAAGCTGAGTAGCAAAAGAATTCGATGACCTTTAGGATTGCAATTCCCTTAACTCACGCTCATTTTCTTTGATTTAAAGAAAGGAGAATCAACGTCGTTACGAATAAAACAGTCTTTGTTCACTGTAGTCTCCGAAACTTATGAATCACAAGCAGTTCTTTTATAGCAGTCATACTTGCTTCACTCCTGATGGCGGTTTGCAGGAGTATACCACAAATAAGTACTTCGTTGTTCCTTCACTAAACCAGTTTATTCTTTTTGAACTGAATACTCTGCCATTACCTTGATTCTGAAGTCAATGGCTTTATATATCATCTATTTCTGCTATTTTTTTACGGTTAAGAGTTATTTTGGCATTCTGTTTTCCTTATGTGGGGAAAAACTAAAATGCTAGACTAATACCTTTTCCAAAAACAGATTTTATACCTGGATTAATCCGTATAAAAGTTATTATTGGGAACATTGACCACAATTTAGTTTTCAAGGAAATCCTTTTGATCCTACAGAGGCCAAGCAGTGCTTGCATCCGCATGCATTATGCCTTGTCTTCACTGTGCTGGATTAATAAGGTTTTTTTCTCACTGAAGAGGTTTTAGTGGACAGGCCACATATGGTATCCTGTTCACGTTGATGAACAATATCGGGAAATCATTAGTACTTTGGTTTATCAAAATTCTGTCTGCGCAGTTTCAGGTCAAGGCAACAGAAAGGTCAACGGTTCTACATGATTCTCATTCTTGGGCATTAAATTGGCAGGGACCCAGTGGAAGTAGGCTTCCTCGGGAGTGTTGTTCGCTAACCTTTGCATTCAATGAAAGAAACCTGGCTACCCCTGGCCGCGTTTTGCAAAGTAGTTATTGCTAATAACTCCCATGCATTCATTCATTGGTGAGAATGTATATTTGTTAATATACATTCATTAGTTAATGAATAAATTCATTAACTAATGAGTGGCCATAGAGCGTTTATATCTCTTGGAATTTAGATATACAGATATAGTGATTTTGTATTCGACAATATCTGTCAAAATTCTGAGAAATAAAAATGCTCCACTTTCTTCGCAACCAATGAACTATTCCAGTAAACTTGTTTTTGAGTGTCAACAAACTTCATAGCATTTTTTTTTTTAAATTCAAGAAATACTTTTCCTTCACTTTCTCTCTTTTATCTCATTTTATTACATCAGACTTTCATCAAACCAACAACCGTATATCTCCACGTCACTGTCATCGTCCTTTGACAAACGGGTGAATTTCATATAATTAGTGAAATTTAGACCGAAAGTCATTAGTTTTCACCTCGTTTCACATAATAAAACGACTAACTGACAGCGTGTATAGGAAATACAACTAAACAGCATACGTACACCCGGAGACGGGTGCATATCGACGGAATATCAGTGAGGCTTCCTACAAAGCAATTGCTCAAATTCTTAATTGAATTGAGACTAACGAATGTTTGCTCTCCCGAAGGTGCGAACCTGTTACAGTCTAAAGGGAATGGCTAGGAACTAAAGGGGCCTCGAAATTCATTTATAATAAAAGCATCACTCTCTATGTCCGTCAGTGTAACTCTTGAACAGATTATTCAGAGGCAAATCGCAGGGATCGTCATCTTTAATCTATTTTAATAAAAAAATTGCTCTTATAAATAGCTTACAGGGAATAAAAAATATTTTTAACAATTCTTATAAATATTAATAACTTACAGTCTCATTAAAGAAGTTATTTAATTTTAGTTATCAACGATTGAGGCTAAATGTCACCACATAACATTAATGTACAAGGCTCACACCATTTAATTAACGTATCGTGGTAATTACGAATGTTATTGTATGTTCATCTGTACAGACTTGAAAGAGTTCAGTAATTTCGACTCAGGGAAATTCCTCATAATCCCGCAAATTTAGAAAAAGATTCGTATCCAGAACCGGGTTCAGTGCCCTGTTGCACCTTCATTCTGAGCCTTAAAATTCTACCCTCGTTAACAGAAGTCCCTTTTCTCGGGGAGCATTTAAATCCCTTGCTTTCACTGTAAAATAACCCTGTTCCCCAGTTGAGCTGCTGTTCGTCAACATTTTTGCCTTATTTCTAACTTTACAGTAGTTATCTATTTTAAAAAAATGAATTTGAGCGAGAGGCTTTAAATGTAGGAATCTACCCATCTCTTGGTTTGTCGTTGTTGTTTCAGATTTAGCTGGCCTTGTGCCAGCACGGGCTCTTATTGGTTTGTCTTGTGGTGAAGACGAATGTCCGTAACTAAATAAGGATACATGGTACACTAGGGTATTGACCCAGGACAGTAGGCAGCCGCTCGCTCACTGAGGAGCAGTTCGTCAAAACACCTTGACAGAAATTAACTACGGTAGTTATCCTTAAACTAAGTGAATTTCAACGGATGGCCTTATATGCCGGGATTGACCTGATTTTCTGACTTTTCTTGTTTAAAACGACTATTTATAACTGGATTAAGATCAGCAACAGAGCTGACGTTTGAGTGATAAATCGATGGATTTAGCGAGAAGTTGAAGTGTTGCTAGATACCTTTGGACAACCCTCCACTGCAGTCATTACTTCTGTGGTTAGACGGGGATACTGTTCACGCCTCCCTTTCAAGTTCAACTCTCCATCAACGTGTAATTCAGAAAGTTGATTCTATCACATTTATCACCCTGTTTATAGTATTATTATTATTATTATTATTATTATTATTATTATTATTATTATTATTATTATTATTATTACATGTGTTGCTTTCGTCACTTATCTTGATGCTTTCGTCACTTTATCTTGATCATGAGAAATTGTACAACTAAAAAATTCCCGCCCGATATCATACACACATGTGATAAAAAAAGTCACATATATACACACACATATATATATATATATATATATATATATATATATATATATATATATATATATATATATATATATATATATCACATGTGTGAGTGTTTGTTAGACGTAAAGAAGTTGTCAGTGAAGATCTTAGTGTCCTTGTCTTCGTAATGCGATGCTAGTTGAAGCATGAAAAACACAAACAGGTGTACAGAAGAAATATGTTGCAGGAAGAAACCGAATTTTTTCTTAATTTAGTTAAAAATTTCCTCTCAAAAAACGCTAATCAGTGACCTGAGACGCCCGTCGTTCACGCGCCGGGAAACACAAGGCGGAAAGGGGTCGAGGCAGGGAACAACTCTTAAAGAGAAGAAGGCGTCTTAAAACCTGAGTTTCCCGAGCTGCAGACATCTTTAAAAGACAACTACGCGCGCCACGTATCCGCAGCGTAAGAGAGAGGAAAGCGAGATAGGAAGAGCGAAAACAGCTTTTGCTGCTGAAACAGCTCTCTGTTTCTGACATCACTTACAAAGGAAACAGGAAGGATTAACAGGATTTTTCCTTTGAAGACCGTAAAGGATTTTTTTTTTTTTCTTTAAGCGAAGTCTTAAAAATCAACTTCACGGCGGCGCACAAATATATATTTATTTGAATTGCTACCTTTATAAAAATGTCTAAAAAGAGATTAATCAATTTCTATTTGGATACATTATTAGTTGTGCAACATTTCTCGTCAGTAGCAAAAACTAACCTTCACTTATGTGTACAAATGTGGTTACTACTCTTTAATGTCAAATATGAGGATAAGAACAGCTTTAAGTTCACAGTGTTCAATATAATTTCTTTTGAAGGAAAGAACAAATTCTTATTATGCGACCCCAAGCCACAGTTTTAGTTTTAGTTCCCAAAGTAAAGTTATTTCCAAAGTACGCGGTTGCATACTGTATATGCAAATGAATGCAGAACAGTTACCCTCCCAAAAGGAGCTACACAAATTCGCAGCGTATATCTGTATTTTCATTCATTCTTTATCCTTCAATTTGCTACATTGTATTATCATCCGCTAATGTGAAATAGCGAACTAAAGAAGCTCACCTGAAACATTCACACGATTTAATTGTTCGCTGTTCGGTATAGTTTCCTACCCTCCGTTTCCGCGGGTTTTAGCTCATCTTGTATTAAAAGGGATTAGAAAATTCATTTAGACATATATATGCATAGAGGTGCACATGGATGCCACCACACATACAACCATGCACACACATACACATCATATATGTACGCACAAACATATATATATATATATATATATATATGTGTGTGTGTGTGTGTGTGTGTATTATAATCATGTGCATGTTGAACATTGCGGATTATTCCAATTGTGGTCGTGATGATGGCCTCTCTAAATTTATTTCTTGTTTGTTTCATATTTAAAAGATATAACAATCTACATTGTAAAAATAAATCACTGCTTACGTCACGAAAAGTGGCATTACGCAATAATGAGGTCTGAAGGTGTGACTGCTTCCGAGAAGAAATATCGCCTTACAACCTCATGTTTGGTTTCGTAAATTAACCGAAATTAGAGTTCCGTCTCGTTGGTCTCCAACAAACCTATAGGCAAAAATTTAACAGATGATGATGGTCATGGTTGTGGTTTCAGGTGGTGAAATGCGGCCTCCCTTTGATGGTATAATATGAACGCAGTACTGAACGTTAATGTTTGTTGTTTACCTCTAAATACTAAGTTTTCCAAACTTCTTGTGTGAACCCGCTCATACCGTTTCTCTTCGTATGGTACGAAACCAAACGGTGGTTATTCTGTCTGTGAGCTGAACGCGATATCGCGGCCCTACGAACTCGTGGAGAGAGAGAGAGAGAGAGAGAGAGAGAGAGAGAGAGAGAGAGAGAGAGGATATGGCACATCGTTTGTGCATCCTTCGATACAACATCATAAGGAATCACAACAACCACGACACTAAAAATAATAATCATAACACCAATAATAATGATGGTGATTACTCGTGGTATCAAAATAAGTAAGAAAATATATTTTTATTATCATCTCGGAAAAGAAAATTGAAAGACTTTGGCAGGCATACAGAGATGCAATCGATAGAGAGAGAGAGAGAGAGAGAGAGAGAGAGAGAGAGAGAGAGAGAGAGAGAGAGAGATTAGAAAGGACACCTAACACAATGAAGCGGAAATTGAATTTATCTGATCAAACAGCAGAGACGTTTCCTATGAAGATGAGATCACCTGAATTCACCTCCTCAGAAAATACTGACTTTGTACAAAACAAAGGAAATGGCGAACACTGCAGAAAACAGATTCTCGGAGAGGTTGCAGCAGAAACAAGTAAAAAATGCGCCGAAGTTTCTTCGGTGCAATCGGGTTTTTTGTTCATCGTATAGTCAAGGTCACCGAAAATAGATCTATCTTGCGGAGGTCTGGTGAATGACAAATGGGTCTGTCCCATTCTTTTATCCTTCCTTATACCTTCATTTCACCACTCCCCTTTCCAAACCTTATCTTCCTTCTGGGGACTCCTAGGGTTTAAATCGATTTATAATCGAGCCCTCACACTATCCTATCCCCCTCATTGAATTGAATTGAATTGGTGGTCTGGTATAATGCTGTATGAGCCGCGGCACGTGAAACTTTGACCACGGCCCGGTAGTGACCTGGCCTATATAGTTGCCAGATGCACGATAATGGCTAACTTTAACCTTAAATAAAATAAAAACTGCTGAGGCTAGAGGGCTGCAATTTGGTATGTTTGACGATTGGAGGGTGGATGATCAACATACCAGTTTGCAGCCCTCTAGCCTCAATAGTTTTAAAGATCTGAAGGTGGACAGAAAAAAGTGCGGACGGACACACAAAGCCTCCTCGATAGTTTTCTTTTACAGAAAACTAAAAAGGAAATAAAAAAAAAAATGAAGGGTAAGATTGTCGATCCTTTATCGGTGGGAACAGACGAGGAGGTAAACTTGGGTTCGCGAATGAAGGGAACTCGCAATTGAGCGTAGAAGTTTTCATGTTCAGTGGTGTTGGCTCCATTTTTTGGGGGGACTCTTGCATCACTTTCTTTATGATTAGGCAACATACCTTTGCGTGATGATACACCTACTCTTACATCTATTTTTTTGTCTTATATCATAATTCTCATTCATTTATTTATTTTCTTGTGCATTTATTGTATATTATGTGTACTATGATCTTAGGTATCATATATATATATATATATATATATATATATATATATATATATATATATATATATATATATATATATATATACATACATACATATATACATACATATATACATATATATATATATATATACACATATATATATATATATATATATATATATATATATGTGTGTGTGTGTGTGTGTGTGTGTGTGTGTATTTTGTATATTTTGTATAAAATATCTTAACCGCTGAGCAGTCAGGTTTCCACATTAGATGCTTCATACGCCTACTCAGATAGCTTACTATTAGTGTGTCAAACCACTTACTGTACACACACCACCTCATCTACCTTGTATCCAGCACGTGTTAATAGTTATGGGACTTTTAAAATTTTTAGCACTTGTTTAGTTTCCTCAATTCCAACTTCATTCTAGGTCTTGTTTTTCTCCTCACCACTTTTACAGCACTCCTGAGCATTGTACGCTCTTTGGACCAACCTATCATCTGTTTTTTTTATCCAGACCCTAGCACAAAATATTTCAAATTCAAATTCACCTATGGTAACGTGTAGATGTCGGCATAACCTAACCTATTCAAGAAATCTATATAGAAATATCTGAGGAGAAACTTTCTCGCTGGACTGATTCTCAGTCAACTGGAACATATACTTTCAAAAAAACCTGCTCCTCTCAGTCCAGCCGAGTATTTTATGATTTAGTAATTCCATAATGTTTGGCGAATGCTTTCCCACGTGCATCGTTGGAATTTCAAGTGAAAAACTATTATATTTTGACGATTGTCTCTCGAGCTTCAGAGAAAAATGATATTTGCTTTTACCTTTTTATTTTCTTATTGTGATTTTATTTCTCCTGACCATCTACATTATTTATTCAATCTTCATCTCGTGACAGATAATATATGCTTTCGACTATGAAAGCTATTTCCTTCCAACAATTGATAAACATTGTCAATTGCCTCTCATAGATACGAGTTTTATTTAAGTTTAAGAATGTTATCTTTGAGTCATAAATTTTAGTACAAATATTTTCAGCTCTCTTGTATGAAATCCAGTCTTTTGTTCTCGCAAAAGTCTGTTGGGAGGAAGACTAAGCATTTGGGGCAAGGAAGGACTTTCGATATTTGATATAAATGCCCTTCTTTTTTCGAGTGAAGGAAATATATATATAAGAATATATAAACATCATCGAATTGGAATTTCAAATGGTCTCCATTGCATCAGTGTCTGTCCTTTACAATTGAACATTTGGTATTGCTTTTCCACTTAGTGGCATTTCTTGCACCGATTCTCCGTGAGGATGTAGGTCTTAATACCGATTACTAAGCAGTGATAATAAAGTGTTTATTGCAAACGTCTGACTTTTACTGCCGACTGCATATTGCGCATAAAGGAGAGACAAATAACGGCTTACGACATTCGTGAACGACATTGAAGGCATCCGGACACTCACAAATGACGTTACCATTATTGTTATTGCCCGAAGTGTCAAACCTTGGCACCATTTGGTGGTTCTGTTGAATGGATGGACGGATTCAAGGAAAATTGGATCTAATCAGTTTTAGTGCAAGTTTTTGACACAAATAATTAATTCTACTTTACAATAAGTAGTGATTAACCCGTTATTTTGTTAAGGACATGTTTTGCCTGAACGCATTTCTTGTACATAATCAAAAGACAAAATTTAATATAAAGTAAAGTTAGATAATAGAAATTAATGGAAACATTACCGACAAAAATATAATTCTAGTGAGGTTTGAATTATTAGTAGAGGGGACTTTGGTAAAAAATAGGAAAAATATTTGAGGAATACTGAATTAGACGACACCTATACTGACAAAATGCGGAAGCATTACAGTAGTATTCTTATTTTTCTGAATTTAGAATAAATAAAGATTACAGCTCGTAATATGTGTCCTCAGCATTAGCAATAGTAGTTCTTAAAACTTTTGATAGGCGAATAGTAAACTTCATTTTGAATGCTATCAACGCTAATCTTAATAAAATTAATGTGACTACAGAAAATGAAAATATAGGAAAATTGTGAGAAATTCCAATAAGAAACTGACGCTGACAGTTAATTTTATTATCAAAACATATTCAGACTTTTTAGATATCATTATTACCCAGCTGAACTGAGTAGGACGCTAATTATAATATGATGTCATGTGAAACCGATTCAGGTTGCCCTAAGACCAAGCATCAGATGATGTATCTCAACAATGTTTTAGATACGTTTCTGTCGGAAACAGTTTTACACCAATATACACAGGCATACAGTCTCTCTCTCTCTCTCTCTCTCTCTCTCTCTCTCTCTCTCTCTCTCTCTCTCTCTCTCTCTCATCTTCTACTTCGCCTTCTTAACTAAACAGTAGACAGAGAAAAGTTAGAATTTATGATTTGCGTTCAATGCTAAGACATTTCTCTGTTAAACTGGGACAAAGATGCCATTTAATATCATCAACATAGTACTAATTCATGAATTCAAATTCCTGAACAACCCACTTTGGACGATAAGAAGAAGAAAGAGAGAGAGAGAGAAAAAAAAAAAAGGTAACTGCAGAACACTACTTTAATCAGACACTGAGTCTGTTTTGTGTTTTAGGTTGGTAGAATCCAATTGCTTTTGTTTGACTGTATATTCAAATAATTGAAAAACCAAAGAAATATTATTGAAAACAGAATTGTATGATCCGTATTGATATCTAGTATTAGAATGAAATTGGCAACGTCCCTTAAAGGGAGGATTTAGTCGACGTTGCGAATAATTTTCAATCACTGGTATATTTTGTTGTTATGACTTAGATTCAGATTAGGTTTAAACCAACTGAACATACACATTTGATTTCGAGCCTCTCAGATGAAAAATAGACCTCGAAAAAGTTTCTTTAGTATTCAAAAAGTGAATCTTTGTGATACATTAATGCAAACTCCTCTTTCCTCTCACTGGAGACGTCCTACTACCTGGCAACAACCAGCTTGAGACTCCAGTCTTACCAGACAATGTCTGCAAAGGTGTTACTAACGTGACGGAATTCCAATATTGACTTCCCTTCGCGAGACACAATGCTGTGTCATTTCATCGCTCCGAAAAGATTAAATATTTGGTTTTGGAAAGACGCATTACCTCAAGAAGAAGATTATGAGAACTTTTAAGGTTATTGTGAACGATGTCATTATGTGTCCAGACACTGACACAGGTCGGCCGGACAGTGATGCCACACGGGCTCATCTCAGGCAGGACCCACTACTGGCTCGTTGATAAACAGAACATTTGACCATCCTTACTTGCATTAATAGTTTCAATTTTGCTATAGTTTTCTTTGACTGGGAGTCTACCAGTAATAACCTAATTATTTATCAGTGTAAGTTTTGTTAAAAAATATAGTTTCTGTGTCACAACTGTAAGTTGATTTTTCTGTCGATAGCGAGGGTAAGAACTCTTATATTTCTATTGTTTTAAACAATATCTTGACGTAAACTGTAATGCAGATTACTCAGAATACCTCAGACAGTCGGTAAATAAAAACAAATTTATCCTCGAGTAACGTATACATATTTACAGTAGTACTAAATATTTAACTGTCCTTGGTTTACAATCTGTAAATCACGGGTCATGGCTCACTTTACGCGGTCGACTAGAGTGATTCATCTTTAATCCCTTGTGCGGCCGGCAGTTCCCCCGAGATGTACCAAGTACCGGACCTTTCCTTAAAAATAGCGGACGCCATAACTTAAAAACATACCGTAGAATTTTCTCGAAAACAATCTCATTGTGTTTCCCACACACAAATTACGATTAACATGCCAAATAACTTAACCTAACCCAACCTAAGCTAACCTAGGGGTACGGCAAAAAAAACCGGGGCTAGGGCAATACTAGCATACATCTCAGGAACTTGGGTCCGGCCGACATGTCTGAGTGGGTCCTGATCCAGGCACAGAGACAAACAAAGACAAACAAACACTCGCGCAATTACGCAGCCACTTTTGCACACGGGGAGACTCTTGGGTATATTATAAATCACATATGAAAAACTACTTAAGAAATAAAATCGAGCAGTTGGCATACTGAACAAGTATCTTAAAGGATTAATGATTAAGAAAGTTACGCGAGTAAAGGGAACTGGAAGTGAATATTCATATGATTGAAAGTGGAATTGGGAGTTCCTTTTGGGTATTTGAAAATAACCAGTACATTATTTGGAACCTAAATTACATTCATCATGAACACCATAGTCATTGAAACAAGGAATCATGGTGGGTATGGTGAACCTTGTTGTATGGCTAAAGTGAGATATAATTGGATCAGTGACAACACCTAAAGTATACACGAATAGGAAAAAAAAATTATGTTTTCAGATGAGAAGTGAAAGTAGATATTTCATAGAAAACAGGATTATAACTGAAAAAAAAAAATTCCTAAGCTCTTCATAGCAAAATCACGGAGTGGTTTGAAATACGGGGGATGCGTGGACTAGTTCATAAATGGGTAGAAACTGTGTTAGAATAATTTGTAATTGGATAAATCTTTGTACTTTACTGGCACTGATAATTTGAATGAATAACAAAGATACAAGATTGCCAAAAGGCCCAGATCTGAATATGCTCAACAAGAAAGCATAATGTGAATGGATTTTAAATATTTGAAGTTTGAAATTGTTGTATTAACCTAATCATTAAAAACATGATAATACGGAAATATAGTTTATTCCTCCTGAAAAGAACACAAATTGAATGCAGTTATTGGTAATAAGGAGGTTTTGGAAGATGTTTTGGAAACTAAGGGATGGATGCCGCAAAATGACGATGATATATTCGTGTATGAGGTGTGGCCTCATCGCTGTTGTTAATATTCGCCTGTTTGACTTCGGGGTTCCTTCATTTTGGATGTGCATTTTGGATATGCATCGTGGACCATTTTGCGATTCTTCCTTTTTTCCCTTTTTTTTTAATCTAAGCAAACGTGAAAGAAACAACAGAGAGAGAGAGAGAGAGAGAGAGAGAGAGAGAGAGAGAGAGAGAGAATGTTTTTGTCAAGTTGGATTGTGGTTAAAGCATGAAAATTAACGGATGGTTATGACTCTTAACAAATATAATAAATTTAAAAGAAATGGGTTCATCAGCTGGTTAATTCTATAAATTAACATAACTGTAAATTTTCAACAAAATCAAAGTTACAATAAGCGTTCCTTTAATAGCCTGAGGTATCAAATTGGGGTTTTAACAGGACGTAGAGGGTGAATATTTTTTTAATATAGTAATAATAACTCTAATGTGATGACAACTGACACCCTTCTTTGAGACTAAAGTAAAATCGGTGCTTTTAAATGTATCCATTGGAATTCGAATTTACTATTATACAGTTATAAAATTAAAAGCCCAGACTATCTTCAAAGATACGTAACTATTGTCAATGGGACATCCACAACATTTCAGTGCCTAAAGTTCTCTCGGTTGAGCGATCCTGTTGGTATTCGTTTCAGAAATCAAAGACCTTCTCATCATGACTCTCATTTCCATCGTCCTGCACATCCCCGGATGACTGAATTTAATAATGGAAATGAATTCATTTTCTCTTGCGCCATTGTGATTGTTCACGCGTCCTTGAATCGAATATCCTGGAGATGTTTGGAGACATTACCTCAATCACTTTAGAGATGAAATAAGCTCGCAGTGATTGAAATTATATCTAGGATATTCTAAACTAGCTACGCGTCCTTGAAACACTTGTCATTTTTGTTAACAGGGTCATAATTTCATATGATTGTTTACTTGGAAGAGTGTTACTTTGAAGATTGGACTTTAAAATTTGCCATGCTTGTTTAATATTTAAGGAATACAGAAAAACATGATCGTAATATTTTACGCTCACGAGTGCTACTGTAAATATATACTATTGGTTATCTCTGATGGATTTGAATTTGGATTGCCTACAAGTTCTTGTGCTTCTCAGACTTATAATGGTTGTTTATACAACCCAGTAATATATGTAAGAAAAAAAATATAGGGCATAACAGATTACAAAAGTCTAGTCTTCAATAACTTTAATTTCCTCTTTGAGATTGTATTTTTTTATCAGTATGGCATTCAATTTTTTGTCGATATTTACGATTATATCAATAACGTTAAATCAGAAATATTGAGAATCTAGAACAATTCATGAATAACCATCAGTTCTTAACTACCTAGACAGCGTGACTAGAAACGCAGAGCACAAGACCAATCAAATTCTTTTTTTGTTCTCTTAATGATACAGGCTAAGAATCATATTGCAAAAAACCAAAATTCCATCGCAACATGACGCGCGCGCGCACACACACACACATACACATAGACGCACACACACACAAGCACTCCGGAAATTAAATGAAAAACTTCTCCGAACTGCGATGCAAATAAAAAAGATGTAAAGTATACAAAAATATAATAATTTGATAGACGTCCAAAGAGATGATATGAAAAGAAACACTGTGAATTCATCGTTTTGTCCCTACTGACACAAGGGAGGGAATGAACTCTTTCTAAAGTGACATCTCTCCACTTCCGAAGGGAGAGAGAGAAAGACATCCCAAGAGCGATAATGTTTTTCAAGATAACGACATTCATAGGAACGCCACCTGTCCCCCCCTTTTTAAATTCAGCCGGAACCCGCCTAATGAGATGTTAATGACGGGAAACGAAAGCCATTGCTAGCAATTTTCCGATCCCGATCTCCCGATTTTCCGACGAGTCCCAGGCATTTTATGTAGTATGCTGTCAATAACAAGTAAAAAATG